>NC_133770.1:24538870-24543265 GCF_003597395.2 Chelonoidis abingdonii | reverse complement strand
CACGTTTTCGTGGCCCCGTGCGACTTTTCTAGTCCCACTATTGTCATAGCTATCCTCTCGACGGGACATCAATAATAGGTAAAGGTACTAGTGGGGCCCGCAAGTGGTCGGCTTGGGCTGTGCAAGCTGGCATTTCAGGGCAGGAGGCACAATAAGCTGGACTTCTGCTCGTATTCCGGCCAATAAACCTTACTAGTCATCCTTGACTATGCCACACGATATCCAGAGGCCATCCCTTTAAGAAACCCCACGTCTAAGGCAATAGCTAAAGAACTACTACAGGTTTTCGCCAGAGTGGGCATCCCTAAGGAGATCCTGACAGACCAGGGAACCCCGTTTACGTCAAAACTAATGAACTAAGCAATATCGCCCTGAACCTACCCCAGAGAAGAGAAAGCGCGAGACCCAGCAGAACAGTACCGGCAATTTGCCACACCCAGTACGGCCATTCTTACGTTCTTATAATTGTTTTTTTAAAAAACAAGCTTGCTGACCATGATATCTTACCATACTGTGGCAAGTCAAATTATTTTAATAAAAGCACATAGCAAAGCGGTATGATACAATATAACTTAAATCAGTGTACTATTTACCAATAGTTCCACCTTGCTACTACATTTCTTTTATCAAGGAAAAATGAAAATTTTTCATCTCTTCTTAAAAGAAAAAGTTACCTTGATGTGACTCTTGAATAGCTCTAGAATTTGTCTTTCTTTGAAGAGCAAACTTACTTATGCATGCTGCTTATGCTTACAGTGCAAATATGAGAAAGAAATTACCTAAGGATTTTCGATGATGCTGTCCATAGATCCATTTATTAATTGCTTCATCTCAATTGTAAGAAAGTTAAGAGTTAATTCACTATAATTCTCCACATCTTATTCATATAGGTACAGTACTGAAGGCTTATGAAACTGTGAACAGTATTCTCCACATGTACTAACATTTTATTTTCAGGCTATTTTACAAAGGTAATTTATTCTCTCGGTTACGTGGGCATAAACAAGGCATAGAATTTATATAGTAACTGTTGGTTTGGTTTTGTTGTTTTCATAATAAGTTCAACAGCCGGATCCAAACCAACCAAAGCCAGAAGGAGCTCAGATGTTGGCTATGCGTGGGGAACAATTGGGTGTGGTTACAAATTGGCCACCTTCTCTGGAAGCAGCATTGCAGCGATGGGGGACCATTTCACCAAAAGCTCCTTGCCTAACCACTATGGACACTAATGGAAAACCACTCTACATTCTCACTTATGGTAAGCACTCTTTTTTAAGCTTCTTTGCTACATTTTTAAGAGAAAAAAGATTCTTACAATAGTTATGCTGCATATTTGACTATGGCAAAACATTTCTACTGGTAGTGCTCTTTTTTTATTTAATCAGTTTTGCTTGGTTAAAAAATGGGAGTATGCATTTTTGCAACGCCTCTGGTATTATAAAAGAAAATAACTTTTTAAATGGTCATGCGTATTAAGCCAGACTTTGTTCAAGGTGTAAATCCAGAGTAATTCCATAGCCCTCTGGTGTTGCACTGGCTTTGACATCAAACACCCACCCAAGTAGGTTAAAGTAGATTCACAGAGTCTACTGCACTATGAACTGTGCTAATTATGCCATCTGTTGCAACAGATAAGTGCCAGAAAAGATAGATTCACATAAGGGTGTCTCTCTTAAGTGACTTCCATCTAAATATGGGATGTTCATGGGGTGCTCAAAGGGATTGTTCTCTTCACACGTTACTAAAACAAAGTTGATTGTTGGCATTTTTCATTTACCTGAAGTAAACCAGAGTTTACCTTTAATGGTCTTTAGCTCTCCAGTCTACTGGGGGTTTGGAATGCCATTGAGACAATACTTTTCACACATTGTATTTGAAGAGTGCCATGTTGCTCAGAGTTGATCCTTCCGTCTGACTAATGAACGACATTGACTTACTGCAAAGTGAATCCGCTCCTAGACTGAAAACATTATGTCTGCAGCAGTGGAGAGGAGGGCTGGTTAAACACAAGTACTTCAAGAATCGAAGTTCAGATTATCATGCCTCAAACGTTTCCCGCGGATTAATTGAATTTAGGAAGCAAACCTGTGATTCACCATTGATCAGTGGTCCTGATCTTCCTTGAGGAGCTTTCTTTGCCAATGAGAAAAAAAAAGTATGAGTTTAAAGATCTAAAAATAGGTGGTAACAAAATAGCAATAGTGGTATTATGTACCGAATGCCCCAAAAAAACTGAGGAAGAAGGGGTATTAGTCCATATTGGGAATTAAGCTATTGCAGGCTAGGGGAGCCTATCCATAGGGGCGAAGTAAGCATGTTTCTAATACTAAAGAGAGAATTTGATAGTACAGTAGTGTGCCAAATAGGTAGGGAAGCAGTTTAATTTATTAAACATCTAATCCTGGGGTTCTATAGCAATAAGTATTTAAGGGAACTGTAAGAATTTCTAAGAAGAGACTTGACTTAACCCTTACAAAGCTCTACTCTCCTGCACTCTTCAATAGTAGATGTGACACCATCTACAAAATTATTAGGCTTATTTTGCTTTTAACTTCCAGGAAATAATCATCGATTTCTAAACCTACCATAGTTAGAGCTGAATACGCACCAGGCTGTAACTATTCAGGTAAGTATGGGGTCTGAGATGTTCAAAAAGGGCATCCTTTTAGCAGAAAAAGTAGTGGCTATCTTTGCTTGAAACAGTAAACTTAAATCAGTCCAGAAAATTCCTCCCTCCTCCCCTCCCCCCCCCGATATTGTTCAACACCTAAGATATCTGAAACTGAAAGACTAAAGGTAAATTCATTTCTCCCTCCAGTCTGTGCATTTGAAAATGCTTTTGAAGATCATTTTCACTGTTTCCTTTACATAACAGTTTCCCCTGATCAGGAGAGAGAAACTTTTTAAAAAACATGTAAAACCTAATTATTCAACCGCAAAACTTCATAAGGGACTCACTGGCAGGTATAGGATCAGAAAGTACTCTGAACTCTTCTTCATTAACTAGATGTCAAGCTGACATTCTCACTTCAGTGGGAAATGTTAATCTCTATTATGAATCTTATCAGTTTTTTCTTCAGTTAAATTACACTTGTAGTTGAAATACAGTTAAAACTACAGCCAGCTGCCATTCTATTGGTGACATTGTGGCTATTATTATTATTTATTAATTTGTCTTATTGTAACACCTACGAACCTTAGTTATGGACCAGGACCCCATTGCGCTAGGTACTGTACAAAATGATAGTCCTTGCTCTGAAAGCTTATGATTGAAATAGCAAAGACAGGTACAGCGTAGGGGAAGAGGGACAAGACGCACGTGGAGTAAACAGTGTGATGGCAGCAAATGGCATTTGGGCTCCATGATTTTTTCTTTCTTTGGTAGTAGCTTTACTAAAGAGGGGAGAAGCTGAAGGAGAAGGAGGGGGTCATTGAGGGGGAAGGAGTGTGAGGGGGCAGGGAAGGGGAGAAGGGGGTAAGTAGAGTGATGCTGAGGTAATGACACTGATAGGGAGAGGAAAGGGGAGGCATAGTGCCAACAGCCAATGAGTCAAAACTGTAGAAAGTTCTCCAAAGGACCAAATGTTCCTGCTTTGGTGTCCTCTGCCCTTGCCTTCCCACTTTTGTGAAACACTGCATTAATCCCTTGTCAGGATTGAGCCCATAAAGTGGGAGGGGAGGGGGGGAGAGAGAGAGAGAGAGAGGAATTCTCATTGTATCATCATCATTCTCCCTGTAGGGAAGCAGTGCGGTACTAAAGTTTTAAAGCCTCACCTGCTCTGTAGAGCGAATCCCGCTGTGTGCACTTGAGCATCTGATCCTGTGTAGTTGGAGTTTCCACTCTTCCCCTTGAGAAGCTATTCCACAATCTCGTTACCTCCTTAACTCTTAACTGATATTCAGTCTGAATTTTATTTTCACCTGGTTGTTCCCAGTATTCAGTTATACTCCCTTGGAACACCCTAAATAAGTGAGTTAGCTTGTTGGTAGTCACTCTTCAAATGCTGGTAGGCTTTAGTTCTTTCCCTGTCACACTTCTCCCTCTTTGTCTTTGTTGTCATTAGGCCAAGCTATACGTCTAGTTTAATCTTTCCTCAATGATGAATCCTTTCAGCCCTTTAAATGTTCAGGTGAGAGGCAGGGAGGATTTATCTTTCCCTCCTTATTGTCAACAGCTTTCTGGCAATGAAGGTCCCAGCTTCCTATTTGTCCCTGCCAGCAGGTATATGGGATCTTGGGGAGCAATTACCACACAGGTGGGGTGCAAAATAAACTTTATTAAGAAAATGCCAAAACAGGGAAAATTCAATAGTGAGGGGTATGGGGTTTGTTAAGGTAGACAACTGGGAAGGGGTTTCTTTTAGCAAATAGTATAGGGGGTTTCAATAGTGGGGT
>NC_133770.1:24520649-24537397 GCF_003597395.2 Chelonoidis abingdonii | reverse complement strand
ACCCTACACCGAGCCCAGGTTTAACAAGGTGATAACAGGACTAACCCTTTGAACAGGGCAGTGGTCCCACTTAGCACAAGTGGCCATCCCTTTGAGAAGGGCAATGGCTCTTGGTAAACAACTTTAAGGGGCCCTCCCTTTGAAAAGGGCAGTGGCCCTGGTAAACAACTTAACAGCCAGAGAGGGGAGGCCACAGTAGAACAAAAACAAAATGGAGTATGGGGACAGCTGTAAGAGACAAAATGGAATAGGGGGATAGCTGTAACAGACACTATTCAGTGTCAGTAATCCACTACCACCTTAAAACAATTCACAGTCTTTAACATCACCTCAGTATTTCGAATTCTAACTATTACTCCTGGAGGAATTCTGCACCACTGCGCGATGTTTCAAGGCACCCGGAGCAGCAAGTGGAGAGGTAAATCACTGGGAGGGAGAGAAGAAGGGGGAAGGCGGGACTGGGGATGCTCCAGCCAGCGGCTCCTACCCGGCTGGGCTGGGGATGGGAAAGGGGCAGGACTTCCTCTTCCCTTGCAAGGAGCAGCTGAGGCCAAGGCTGAGTCAGACCCACTCCCAGAAACCCCTCCCGCTTGCCGGAAGCTCCACACTCCTCCCCACCAGCTTCCTTCTCCCCCATCCACGCAACCCCGTGCTGCCAGACCTCCTGCCCCCAGAAGAGTCTCATCCCCTGAATCTGCAGCCCCCTGCACCCAGACCCCTTGCCAAGTCTCATCATCCCCCCAGCACCCATCCCCACCCATGCACCCAGACTGTTCCCCACTGAACCCCCGCGCACTCATACCTCCACCTCAATGATCCGCCCTCCCCCTTACACCTGGACCACCCTGATGAGCCCTCCCTGCACCTGCACCTGGACGCCCACCTCACCAAGCCCCACTCCCCCAGCACCTGGACCCCCCGCTGAGCTCCGCACACCACGCTCTCCCCTCCCCCACGGTAAACCTTAACCAACTTCACCTGGACCCCCTTCCTTGGAGAATTTCATTTCCCCTATACCCAGAACCCCACAATGAGCCTCTGTGCATCTAGATCCCCCTGCACCCAGACCTCCCACTGAGCTGCCCACACCCAGATTGCTCCACACAGAATCCTCTTTCTTCACACCTGGATTCCCCAACACTTGGATTCTGCCAGGCTGAGTCTGTCTGCCCACACCTGGTGCACCTGGTATGGAGGAACAGGACCCCCTGGGATTTCTGGGACAGGGATGGTGCTTGTCCTGTCAGGATTGTGTGTGGCCTCACTGCCACATCCGTGTCTTGGGGCGAGGGAGAGAATGCAGGATGATCCCCGACCTCTGTGCAACCAGTAGCTAGTGCTCCCCACTGCTATGTTGAAGCCTCCACGTTTATATATCGACAAATAAAATTTGCAGAATTTTGCAAATTTTTAAAATATTGTGTGCAAAAAATTTTGGGGCGCAGAATTCCCTCAGAAGTATAAGTTTGAGGGGAAACTGCTGTTAGAGTGGCAAAGATAACTACTGTACCATAGTGCATTTTAAAAGGGCTTAAGTGAGGGCCTCTGTAGGTAAGAATTCACCTATGCCATATAGAAAACTATCACTTCCTTAGTCTAAGAAGTGATGTTTCTTTCATATGTAATCTGAAATTGCTTTTAGCTTCCCTCTCACACTATTTATTACATTGCAAGCTCTCATCCAATCCACTACATCCCTTAATCTTCTCTCACCATTACCTTGCAAGTTTCTCTCTTCCATTTATTGTACAGCATTATTTTCCCCTACACGTACTGTATAATACTAGCTTGGTTTTTTCCAGGTTGTTTCTCATGTGTCCAGACCTTATTTCTAATATAATTTGCATCATTGCTCAGTTCTCAATGTTCCTACGCCTCCCAACTTAATAGTGTATGTTTAATGTACTGCTTGCCCTTTTTTTCCATATTGTTAAAGACTTCGTCCCTATTTAGTAAATGGAATTTCTTTACGTAAAAAGTACCTTATGCCTTTGGGATCTTAGTTAGGAAAAGAACCTCTTAGTTGGCTGTTACTACACAGTCCCTGTATAGGCATAAGTAAAACCACAGAATTGGTATAAATGGAAAATACCTGGAATGTAAGAGAATGATAAGATTTGTAGGGTTCTAGAGGAGTTTCGGATTTTAGTTGAGAATTTTAATATGTGCTTTGGGGACAAAAGACAATTTCTTGCTCATGCCAGGTTTGATCAAGCAGTAAAAACCCATATTTTATGTGTGATGTTGTTGGAATGAATTAATATGCTTAATATTGGTGCTTTCATCTAAAATAGAAAAAAAATGGTAACAAGATATAAAAACATACAATACATATACTGCAGTCATTTCTCTTTGCAGTATAAGGATCATTCCAAGAATTATTTACTGGAATAGGTGGAGGCAAAAATGAAAACATTGAAAATAAGTTTGGGATTAGCAAGAGTTCTAGGCATTTTGTCTGTATCTTTAAAAAAAGTACATAGTAAGTACAACAAAACTAGTACAAAATAATTTATGGGTGGAGCTGAATGCACCATATATTTAGGCTGCCTAACACTTCCATTATAAAAGATTTTTGCAACCCAGTTTTTTCAGACGCTCTAACTTCATTGTTTGTTTGTGGTAGGTCTCTGAGAAGAGAGAGCCTTCAAAATAGAAAAGTGCTGTTCTTTGTCGTTTTAGGTTTTGCTCTGAGAAACTTTTGAAAATCGCCTTTTCCCTTTTGTCACTTGCATTGCGCAGGAAAATTATAGCAACATGCCAAAATAACTGAATACCTGAACATTTTAAGTCCGGCCAACACTGCTGCCAACGCAGAAACAGCACGCACTATGCTGGAAATGCCTGAAGCTGCCAGAACAGGGGCTGATGGGAGGGAGCGAGGCCAAGCTGCCCCAAACATCCTGGACCAGCACCTGGTCCCAGCAACCCATGCCTTCCCTCCCAGGGGTCATGGCCAGGAGCTCCCCATTTCCAGGGAGGAGAGAGATAATTGGGGTTAGTCTTCTTCCCCATACCCAAAAACTAGTACCAGCAGTGCATCACCTTCAATGAGATAACCACCTTCTCCTGCTGCCAGCTAATGTATCTTGTTCAAGCAGCAGAAGCCTGGGCTATGGTTGTGAGGTTTCAGGATTTAAATAATTATGATGCATGGATTCGAGCTTTGTTACAGTTGTATGTAGCAAAATTTTGGTTTTACCTTTTTTCTCCCATAAAAAACCTAGGAAATTGCATGCACAATTTTTTTTAAAAGAACACGATTTAGGCCACAAAGTCAAGCACTCAAATGTAAAATAATGCCAGATGGAACAATTGAAACCATTCATTCTGCCCTCTTGTGCACCTGTACTATCATATAATCTTTATTACATGATCATATGCTGTGTTTTCCATAAGCCCCTGACTTGCTCAGTGCACAGGATGGATGTAAAATAGGTCTGTTCGTGGAGAAATAACAGAACAGCCATTTCTTGGCAAATTAAGAAATTGTTTGCTCTTACCATTTAGCTGCTCAAATTATGAACCCACCTCAGATTAACAAATATTTAATTTCTAGTTAACTTACAAGAAATGTCATATTGTGATACTGAAAAAATGTTTGGCGAAATTATTTGCAGTGAACTTTGGCAGTCTCAGAATTCCTGTACGTGGAGATTGGTAAGAAACCACTGGCTTGCTTTTGCTGAGTTAGTGCTGTGTGGTTGAGAAGCATACTGTTCCTAATAAGGAAACTGATTGTGGATTGTTTTGTCTATAAGTACTTCTCTCTGCAAGCTTTTCTTTTATAACCTTCTTTACATTCAACACAAATGTACATTTACATTAGAATTGGGAAGGGAGGGAGAAAAGCCCAAAGGATTTACCTCAGAATCACGTCAAGTAAGTGTGTGTGTAATTTTGTCAACTCATCTCTTTTATATGATATTTAAAACCTTGTGACTTCCTTTACCTTAGGAATATTTCGCTCAGTCAGATGTGTCTGAGTATCAACTTATTCTGGGCTTGTTAAATTTCAGTTGGGTGAGAGGTGTTGATAGGGCCCCCTGCATTTGTCATGAATGTATTCTGAGTTGAGAAAAGATCTATTAGAAGTGTAGCTAAATTCTGTTGCCACTGGGGCTAGGGTAGCTGTTACATTACTCAACCAAAAGTCCAACACCACTGAAAAAATTGCCGTTAGTAAATAACCTCACACTGAAATAAATCTTTGTCACACCTTTAGATGCTGCCGCTAGAAAGTGAGAGGAAGTGTTTCTCTTTGTCTTAACCAGGCTTTTCATGTATATGTTTGCAAATTGTGAGTTGACTCCAGAGACGTTGCCATCATACCGCACACTTGAAAATACTTGGTGTGCGGGGGGCGGAGGGAGGGGAGGGGAGACACAGATGACAATCAGGTAGTTCACATATGTTTGGAGAACATGTTAGGGAGAACTGGTTTCACACCATGAAGACTTCTACAATTTGAAAGTCTGGCAGAAGTGCTCAGGCCCAGATTCCAAGCTGGTGAAGAAAATGGCTAAAGAGAAGATTATTCTTCATTTTCAGAAAACTAAAACTTCTTCAGTAGTTGCTTAAAAACATGTTGGAAACAAGTCAGTCACTGATGGATTGAAGAAGCTAATTTTCCATCGACCCATAGATTTCAGAGAGCTAAAGACAGTATTTTGCAGTAACAAGAAGTCGTCAAAGCAGTTTCCTTAAACATTCCAGTCCTTTTATTATCACCAAAAACACCAGACTTAGAGATGAGTGGTTCTTTAAATAAAACCAATATCTTCAACTAATCGGTTCTTCTGATCCCAAATAACCAGCCTCACACTCAGGTCAATATAGAACTTAGATCTTACCCAAAAATCACACTGATGCCAATCCTTCAGTATTTAAAATCTAAAGGTTTATATATAAAGAGAAAGAAAGAAAGGTGAGAGTTAAAATTGGTTAAAGGAATCAAATACACACTGTAAAGTATGGATGGGCATAAACACAAACTTAAGACTCGTGGTGGATTTAATGCTTCATGGACTGGATAAATGGTTGAGGATGCAGAGTCCCCTTAACTCTCTTTAGCATCAAGCAAGGGATAAAACTTATTCAGTCTTTGTGTTTGTCAAAGTAGGAAGTGTTTTGTGTAAAGATGGTTCTTTCTTGCAATTCTGAACTTTTTGCCTTTTCCTTCTCCAGTGCTCTCTAACTGCACTACTTGTTTCATAAGGTTTATGACCATTTAAGCCCCTAATATTGGGCACCTTTCAGAGATCAAAGCTGTTGGTTACCTATTTTTCTCTTCACTTCTTTTAAGGTTTGATCATGTTTGCTTGTCAAATTTAATTCTGAAACAGTTATTGAACATTGTAAATAGATCAGAGTGGAATACCTTGAGGATAAAGGCTCACTTTAACACAGAAGTTGCTAGCTGGAAACTAGTTCTATTGTGGTATGTTGTGTTGTGGTGACAGTTTCTAGCATTTAAGGAAAAATCCTGTAGGCACACAATAGCTTGTCTATACAATGGGGTAATGCGCCTCACTAAGGTGTGATTTCTTGTGCACTAATGTGTTGTGCATTATTTGGTCTGTGTAGACCCTGCTGGTATGCTGTAGTATAGCACAAGAGAACCCTTTGTATGTACCAGCAGGGTCTACGTGGACCAAATAATGCAAAATACGTTAGTGCACTTTAGAAATCACACTCTGTTACAAGCCCTAATATACCTGCTCAGTTCCCAGTGGAGCAGAAATTGAGATTTTTTAAAAGTTGAAGATAATCTCTTCTTTAAATATTAATTTTATTGTGATGGTGCCTAAAAGCCAACTGGGAAGAAGGCCCTATTATGTTAGGGATTGTATAAACCATAAGTAATATGAAGTCCCCATTCTGAAGCACATGAATAGTCTAACTAGACAAGACAGACGAAGAGTGGGGGAAAGGGATACAATATACAAACAGTCAATGTTTATTTATAAATGTCATGTTACTGCCATAACTTGTTTTTAAAAAATTCTTTTGGTGGGGTCTTGATTGTGAGGGATTTAGTTAATGGAAAGGCAAAGGGAGGGAGGCAATGGGGAGGGGAGAGGGAAGGAGGCTGAGCACAAATGGCAGGTGCAGTTGAAGCTGAGGTGAAGACACTGTGGGATAACGTTGGCACAACAGCTAGTAGCAAAGGGGAAAGACTGTACAGAATAAAAGCTGTAAAAAGCAGCCTGATGACATCATCTGGGTCCAGGGGTGTCTTGCTGCTTGTGTGCCAGCTCCTGCTGGCGAGGAGTTTCTTTGGCTTGGGGAGGGATTGGCATCTTCCTGGAATTGTTCTTTTGCACCCTCAGCCCATGTGACTTTGGGTTGGGTTACCCACATGGGTCCTAGTCATGCCTTTGGAGGGAGTGGAGGGGACCACTCCAGCATAATTCTGCTAGGATGAGAGTTCAGCTTTCTGTGTCTGTCCTACATCAATTAATGATGATACAACCATCTGTCTCTGTCTGGGCTGAATGATATCCCAGCCACTTAAAACAGTTGAGTGCTGCAGGCAGTAAAATAGAACCCAGAGTTCAGATCCTGGCAGGTATAGGAAAAGGAACTGAAGGAAAAATTAATTTAAAATATAAAGAGAGATTGAGATTTTCCTTTTTTATTATAATGCTTCATATGATAGATAGATGTTCAAATAAACATCTGTGTTTAAATATATCTACAATATTCCCTTTGGGTTCAGTAGGAGCCTCATGTATGCACCCAATAGCAAAGTCTGACCCTAAATGTTCCTGCTATTTAGTCCTTTCGGTCTAGAGGTGCATTTTTTCTTTATCATTTTGCAAGTAAAGTTTAAAGCATAATTTTAAAGTTAATTGTACAAATTATTTATTACTAGGCAAACTTTGGACCAGAAGTATGAAGGTTGCTTACAATATACTGCATAAATTAGGCACAAAACAAGAACCAATGGTGCGACCTGGAGACAGAGTAAGTATCTCAATGGTTTATTAATAGACATTAAATACACTCTGACAAGTGATAAGATCAAATATGGAGAAAATCTGTTGCTTTTTATCCATAGAAGGGCTGGCCATTTGTGTAGTGGTTTATATTATCATCTGCTTTAATACTTACTGAGTAGCAACTTGAGTTTGTTGCAAAATCAGCAATAAGCTTTCCCATGAAAAAATATTTTTTATTTTTTGATAAAAGAAAGAACAACTAGTCTTCTTAGCAAAGATTTTTGCATACAAAGAGCATGGAGGATAATAGACCATGTTGTCAAAGTTGGTAAAACTTATTTAATATAATGACTTTGTGGCTGCTGAGTTGGTGGAAGCAAAAGAGGAATTGCTTAAGATGAGATGAAAATGTGAGCATCCTTTGGCAGAACTGGGCACACCATAATTCTTAGACAATTGTAAGTGTGAGATTGCTTCCTGAGGCAACAATCAGAGTTTTGAATGTGGGACTGGGATCAAGTACTTCCATGATCTAATGCTGCCACTGCCTTATTTGGCATAGCATTGGACAAATCAATTAACCTCTTCTGCCCCTGTACAACTGAGAAGCTGCCAAAACTTGTGTCAGCAAGTCAGTACATATAAACAACCCTGTGCAAACATCCCTATCCCCAGCCTCTACCCAAATGTCAAGTAGTCCAACTGGTTGGGACAGAAACTGAACTGAATAGCCATTATAGCTGAGCATGCTCAATGCTTGATGGAACGGATGATTAGCTAAGCTGACCTGTCCGTGTCAATTAGGCGATCCTCCAGTGTTGTCTTTGAGGTTGGGAAGAGAGCAGAGAGGGCTTCCATATTTTGACATTTAGTGTCAAACATTCTGGTTCCCATCTATCTCGGTCCTCTGTAAAAGGAAGATAGTAATATCAGCCTTACTTCCTCACAGAGTTTTGAAGACTAATTCTTCTATGAAGATGTAAAGTTTGGAAGTCCTTTCCTTTCTGATGTACTAAATAACTTCACTCATTCAAGTCTATCCTCAAAAAAACCCATTATCCATAAAGCCTTCCAGAGCTTACTCTGAGGTAAATTTGCAGAAGTATGTCTACACTGCAACTAGACACCCACGGCTGGTCTGTGCTAGCTGACTCGGGCTCATGGGGTTTGGGCTGTGAGGTTGTTTCATTGCTGTGTAGACTTCTGGGCTTGGGCTGGAGCCTGTGCTCTGGGATCCTGCAAGGTGGACCCAGCAATGAAATAGGACAGGCCACCAGAAGTGTATAGTGGCTGTGTAGAAATACCTGCAGGAGCCTCAAATTCACACCTTTGCCCCCTTGTACTGTATGCAAGAAATGTATAGTTGTATGCAGTACGTTCCTTAGGGTGACTGTTTAACCTCTGTAAAATGAGCATGGTTAATGTTTCCCAAATAAAAGAATTTTCAAAAATATTTCCTAAATTTCTTTTAAAAATAAAACATAAAGAATCAAACTAAAGAGTCTTTTTAAACAGATGTTTAAACAAAGTCTCTTTCTACAGTGGCACTTAGCCAATACCAATGTACAGAATCTTTTCTTTCTCTTTGATTTACAACAGAGTCTAAGCAACAGTAGGACAAACAAATCGTTGATTCTCATTAAATTTACTTGCACAAAGAATCCTGTGAAAGGAGGAATGTTCAGATACACTGTATCCGTATATCTTATATTAACTGTCTCTTTGTAGTAAATTACTGCACAGTGAGCCCTAAGATTACCTAACCCTAAAAAGGATTTGTTGGTGATTCCGACCTAAAGCTCAAACTCTAGCAAGAATAAGACAAGTAAAGTCTTCCTTTCGTTTGAATCAATTGAAGTTCTTATTCTAAAATAACTCTCTGTAGATTCCAGTGAAACTACATGTTTATAACTGAGTGGTGAAAGCATATACTTTGCATTGTATAATATCGTGCCCAACATCTTTTATAATTTAAAGTAATTTCAAATTGAAGATGAGATGCTCCTATACTCTTCATGTTCTGAGCAGATATTCTGTTCACTTTCCCCATTGCAGTGCCATAAAAGCTTTTTTAACTTCCTTGAAAACAGGAGTTCACATCATATGACAATAGCTGAGAGTTTTATAGCACTAAATTAAATACAGGTGGACATTTGCAGTCTTTTCTAAATGAAAGTGAAAATGTTTCCTTATGGTCACAATATGGAATACTCTGAAATGCCTTTTCTCTTCCTTAAAGTCTGACCTCATGCTATTCGTACCCAGTATCTGTGTTGAACAAAAATGAAGCATAGTTCTATGAAATATCTGCTATCTGTACACATTTCTCTCTGGTTAGATACACTTCTGTCTGTTTTGTTTTCCTCCTCCTTAATTTTTACAGGTTTGTTAGTGATTAGTGTCTGAGATAGTCAAAAGCACCTAAGGCACTTGAGTGCCCAATACACCCCTAACTCCCTTAAGTGCCTTTAAAAATGCCAGCCAGAATCTACTCTGACATATTTGCTAGCTGTCCCCTACTGACCTTCTCCCAGAGACTGGGCACCACTGTACTGGAATAAAAACATCACTAAGCCCTACATCTAAACTACTAAACAAAAAAGAGTTGCATCTGTCTTCCACTCCTTCATGAGAAGGCTGCCTCTTTAGATCGTGAGTTCTTTAGGACAGGGGCTATTTTATAGGTTTTAAAGGAGCCTATACAAATACTTTGTCCAAAATGTAAGCTTTGTCTTCTCGGATGCGAACATGAAAGTTTTGCTGCTGAGTGTGAAGCAGCTGAGATGAGAATCAGCACCTCCAAATCAGAGGTCATGGTCCTCTCCCAGAAGTGGACTTCTCTCTCGAGGTGAGGGGGAGCACCTGCCATTAGTGGAAGAGTTCAAGTATCTAGGGGTCTTGTTCACAAGTGATGGGAAGCGCGAGCAGGAAATCTACTGGCGGATTGGGGCAGCACCAGCAGTGATGCAGGCACTTTACTGATCCATTGTGGAGAAGTGAGAGCTGTTAGACGAAGCTCTCGGTTTACAGGTCGCTCTATGTCCCCGTCTTCACCTATGGTCATGAACTTTGGGTAATGGCTGAAAAGATGAGATTGCAGGGACAAGTGGCGGAAATGAGGTTTCTCTGCTTTGGGCTTACTCTCTGAGACAGGGTGAGGAGTTGGAAGATCCTCAGAGTAGAAACACTACTCCACCGGATCGCGAGGAGCCAGTTGAGGTGGTTAGGGCATCTAATAAGGATGCCTCCTGGGAGACTTCTGTTGGAACTCTACTGGGCACATCCTCCTGGGTGGAGGCCCGGAGCCCAACCCAGGACATGCTGGAAAGATTATATCTCCTGGCTGGCCTGGGAACTCTGGGAATCCCCCAGGAGGTGCTGGAACCTCTAGCGGAGGAAAAGGAGATCTGGTCCTCCCTACTCTCCATGTGCTGCTGCAACCCTCACCAGGAAAAATGGCATAAAGGAAGAAGAAGAAGAAAGTGTAAGCTATAGGCCAACTATTTTTTCAAAACACAAGAGCAATGGAAATGTATCAAGTAATTTTTTCTCCAAAGATTAAGCGCGTTCTAACATTCCCCTGCAGTTATTACTGCAGTGTTCATCTTGCATTGAACAAGAACTTCAAAAAGAAATTGGCTAGTCTGTCTGTTAGTTGTTTAAACTGGAAGAAATAAAACACGGGGAAGAGTATAAATAATAAAGTAAATTAGTAGAAAAATATTTCTGTCCAAAATAAACTAAGAAAAGGTGATGTATGCAATATGTTCGGTTAATTAAACTTGCTTCTTAAATTATAACAGTAATTGTTCCTTCTAGTATAAAGTAGCCTTAAAACAAACTTTAATTCTTCTGTTAACAAACATTTTGTGCACATGTAAGTGAACATCAAATTTCAGTGTATCTCTAATCTTGCTTAATTGTTTTAGATGCCCTCTACTTGTTTTTTAAAAGTCACCCATCTTCCTGGCACAAAAATAAACAAGTCACATGTTAGATAAGATTCTCTAAAGTTAGCCCTAAACTTGCTTAGTTTGAGGCATCTGAGTAGGGTAGGAACTTCAGGATGCTGCCTTCATTGTAGCATTTATTGTTTCTGCATTGGCCTAATAGAGCATAGGCGAAACCTCTTCTTCAAACTTGCAGAAGGCTTTAGTTGTTGCAGGCAGACAAAACATAAGGCTGGGAATAGTTGGCACAATGGTACGATGTGTTCAGTTACTCTGAATGGACATAAACCCATTTCTGTTTTCAGTAGCCTAATTTAATTTTTTTAGGATGTAAAACATCTATTTAAAATTACATTAATCATATTTGCTCCAAAGCTGAACCTCAGTCAAGTCATTGGTAAACTAAAGCTCAGATGAAACTTGCTGACAGTTTAAAATGCAGCATGTATGTAAGTACAAGTGCCTAAGTGGAGATGCTCACAAAAAGGAATGTGTATAGGAGAGAACAAACTCCTTCTCGCTCGTGATTCAGTTCTTAAATGTTCAATAGTTGTACCTGTATATAAGGAGGGGGAAGTTGAGGTAGAACACAGTAAAGAGCATTATATTGGAGCCGTTTTAAAATATTAATAGCTTTTCAAAAGGAATGTGGAAGCTGTTTTTAATGTACAGTACACTGAAATCTGTAATCAATTTTTGACAATGTAAATTTTAACTTGTCTCTCTCTGTTTCAGGTAGCACTCGTATTTCCTAACAATGATCCTGCTGCTTTTATGGTAGCATTTTATGGCTGCCTACTGGCGGAAGTTGTCCCTGTCCCTATTGAAGTGCCACTTACCAGAAAGGTAAGGAACTACATTTGTCCTCCACAGTGCATTTTGAAAGTTTTATGTCAGAATGAATCACCACTGAGCACAGATTTGTGTAAATTTTTTTTGTGTTGAGTGGTTCTGCATCTTAAGGACAGAAAGGATAATACTGTACTGTAGGTTATATATAGCTTCTCCATTTGTTAAAATAGTATCTCAAGCTATCATTTTTGGTTTACTTCTAATAGCAAAAAATATAGGCCTTGTCTACACTAGGAAAAATTTGTACAAAGTTAGTGTCACAGGGTAGCTTGTCTCTGTGGAGTAACTGAGCCCATCTCCCCTGGACTGGAGCAGGTGACCCTCACCCAACTAATTAAAGAGGGCTGGGATACACCTGGGCCTATAAAGGGCTGGTAGTAAACAGCTGGGAAGAGGAAGGACTGAGACAGGCTGATCCCTGGAAGCAAAGCCACGCTGGAGTGGAGCCAGCTCCTGTGAAGGGTCCCTAGAGCAAGGGGGCCAAGTGCTCCAGGAAGCAACTCTGCAATTGCAGCTCCAAGAAGGGAGGAGAGCAGGCACAGGGGAGGAAGTTCCAAGCAATTGGAGCACCAGAGACCCCTGGGAGGGGTGGCCCTGAAGCCTGTGGGCCAGGTATTGAAGACTGCGCTCTATTTGTTTGTTACCTTTTGTTATAAAAATAAACCTTTTGCTGATACTGGGCGTGACGGCACATGATTGGAGCCGGGGAGCTGTGGTAGCCCCCCAGTGACAATTAGTTCCACCAGTGTTAGCAAGCCTGGAAGCCCTATTATATCTGCCATGATTTCTTTAGGCACTGTGTTAGCTAACCAGGTTTTAGAGTAGGTCTAACCAACTCGGCACTTAAAGTGTTGGTGTCAGCTGTGGTTGTATCCATGCTAGGGCTTTCCATGTTGATGGAATTGAACCAGTGTCAACAATTGTGCTACATTTCACTTGTGTAGACCAAGTCTTAAAGCACTTGTTCTTGACCAACTCTCACTGTTGCTAACACTAAGAATTTATCATACGATGTTGGTTCCATTAAACTGGTTGTCGTGTTCCTAGTGCACAGGTATTACCATCTTAGCAAAAAGGCGTAGAACAGAATGGACACGAAGACTGAACTGTCCTTTCCCTGCTTGAGGTGGTGCCGGCATCTTGGGGACTCAAGGCACCACTGGTGGGTAGAGTAGGGAACCTTACACTAGGACCACTCAGGTTGTATCTTTTGTGATACAGCATGGCCAGAGGGCAGCATAAGAGTGTTAGCAGGGGGCCTTATTTCCTGCCAAGGGAGGAAGGTTTGCTTTAGATTAACTAAAACAGCTGTGGCCAATTAGAGCACCTGACTCCAGTTAGAGCACCTGACTGCCTGATCAGTTAGAGGCACCGACTCCAGTCATGGGATATAAACCCTGCTTCGTCAGGACAGGGGGTGGTAGTTGAAGGAGAAATGGTGGATTGGAGAGCGATGCAATTGCAGAGAGTAAGAGTTTTGTCCCAGAGAGAAGCAGGTTGGAGGAGCGCGGTGATTGGGAAGCCCAACAGACAACCCTAGTAAGGGGCACCAGCTTGTATAGAAGAGAGGCAGAAGCCCTTCACAAGCTGACGGGTATCGAGACGGTGAAGTGAATACACTACGGGTGAAGGAAACTGCTAGTCAAGTGGTTCATCACTGGAGACTTTGCCGCGCACCTGGATGTAGAGGGTCGGGAGCCCAGGTCCCTCCTCTCCATCCTCTCAAGACTAGGGAAGTTGATTTCAAGAACTGGTTCAGAGGCGAATAGCACTAATCACGCGAACTAGCCCCCGAGAGAGCATAAAGGCGATGGAGACCCAGAAAGACAGTACGGGCAGTTTGCACACGTGGTGTCGAGGGTGGCGATCTGCGCAGCACTGGGGCACATGTCAGGGGAGACATACTCCCACCCTTAAGAGGGATTGACGGGGCAAGGCCTTATACAATGCACCGCCATCAGCTTAGATGGTACCAAGTGGCTCTGGACTCACCGCCTGTTGCTCCAGAAGGCGAGGCGCGACCCGCGAGATTGATCGAGCAAGGCCTATAATCTAGCCTAGCTGCTGAGTCAGGTGCTAGAGAACCGAGCCCGCTGAGGGTCAGTTATGAGAAGCACGACTGCATAAGGCAGATGAGACGCCTTATGGAACAGAATCACCACGGGGAAGGGACCCGGACCATACGGGCTAGCCATTACTTACAAAAATGACCAGGGGAAGATCTGGAAGCATACCTCCTGGCTTTTGAGAGAACCAGCGTGCGGAGGCCTGTCCCCGAGAAATGGTCTGGTATCTTGCCCATTCCTATGTGGGGAGCCCAGAAGGTCTATTACGTATTGCTGCAGAAGCTGCAGCAAACTATTCCCAGTAAAGACAGAGATCCTGGCCAGGTTCGAGTGACAACGGCACTACGAGCCCAGAGGTTTCCATGAATGGCGATATATGGGGAGGACAAGACACCCGACGCAGTTTGTTTGACTTGATCCACCTGACCCGGAAATGCTGCGCCTGAAGCCCTAGCTCTGAGGAGATGATGGAGGTACTAATATTGGACCGGCATATGCGGGGGTTACCACATGGGGGTGCAGGTACTGCTGGGGTGGGAGAAGACCCCTCTAGATGAATTGGCAAGCGGGCCAGGACTGGTGGGTCAGACCCCTCTACCTTGATGAGTGGTCTCCTCGTGGAGACAACTGGCAGCCGCGAACTGTTCCAGACTCCAAGCGGGGAGACACGGCAACCAGGAAGACAACCCCAACCCAGCCCCGGACTGTCGAGAACTCTAGAAAAACTATACCGGGAGGAACGGCAGTGAGGAATGGCTCAGGCAGAAAGGGACCTGGGTTTGGGAAGAGGTGGGACCGGCGCACTAGCCCAGGTAGGGTGGTGATAACCGGAATAGAGGGACGGTGTTATGAATGTGGGTAATTGGGGCTATATGCAGCCCAATGTCCCACAAGGAGGTCTATGCAGTGTAATGCTGGGAGTTATGGGGAGGCAATCTGGCCTGATCAAACTCGCGTCGGGAGTTACACTTGGTTACCTCTCATCATAGCATGATATCAGACCCGCTAACTATGAATGGTAATCAAGATAAAACGCATGATGCAGTCGATGCACGGAGTGTCTCGCAGGATTCGGCTGAGTACGATAATTTGGTTCCCTCTGAGAGACAAGTAGACGCTGGCACAGGAGACCAAAAATAACTCGCGGCGATAGAACGCACCAGGGCGGTCACCACTGCGCAGCTATGGGCAGCCGTTGGTGGTTATATACCCGAGATCAAATATATAGGATTGAAATCACAGGTGGAACACACTGGAGAAGCTCGTTCCTGTCAGCGAGAATGTCCCTCTTAAGCGCCGCCTCTTATCTGTTCCTCGACTCTCGACGCAGAGGTGAGCTGATCCGGCCTATTTGGATGTGTACTGCATGAGATATAATGAGCCACACGAAAGCGTGTATAGAGCACCACCAGAGCTGATGAGAACACAGAGAAAGCGTTGAAGTAACTCGCTCTCTTCTCTTGCTGTTGCAATTGCGTGCTAGAACTCTGACTACTACTCTGGAAATCCACAGCTGCGGTCAAGAGCCTCCACACGCCTGTAAACCTACGGCGGATAGGGTCGGAGAGAATGAGGATACTGGTGAGACTAGAACGAATTCTGGCAGCTAAACTCACAAGAGACTTGCAACTTGTGAGGTAGTTCGTCCCTGGACTGCTGCACCCAACCGCCGTACGTGGGACACAAAGAAGGAGAGAGGGTCCAGGCGTGCGCGGAGCGGAGACTCATAAGCACAGTTCCTGGCCCAAGTGAGACCCATGGGGGAGCAGAGAGTCGATGAAATACGGACCCTAATGTCTTGTATAGGGCACTTCGAGTGCTAAGGACACACTGCAGAGACAAGAGAGTCTGAGTATGCTCCTTTCTGGCAAACTGTCAGGCGAAGTATCACTCACATGTTATACTGCCCAAACGTGAGGGAGGAGGTAGTGGCAAGTAAATGGCGTGCCTGTAGAAGGAAAAGTCAAAGGCCAGCCATATTACATGCTCACATCGGATGAGAGGTGGTTTGGAGTCTAAAAGACGAAGACGCAAATAACCGAGGGGAATGAAGTTAGAGCAATGCACTCGGGCCTCATCCCCCGACACAGTAAGGGCCATAATAAGCATGGAGTAAGGATTACACAGTGCATTTGATGTATAATCGAGGAGCGACATTAGCTAGGGTATCCAGTATCATCAGACGCCTGACACGAGACAAATCTAAAAGATTGGTGTTATTGTGGCAGAGAATAAGCGATCTGATGACAGGTCAGTCAATGTAGAAAAGTTCGGCACGCTACTCGCCAACGAGTTGCCACTGCATAAGCTAGACGTTCGCTACCGCTCGCGGCGCCGACTAGTACCTGTACACTCTTGAAGTGATGTTCCGTCAGGATGATGGAACAACGCGGTATAGGGAAACATAATGTCGCTGGTATCTAGAAAATCGGTGGAAGGCGAGACGGAGAGGCGCCCGTATAAGGCGACTGAGTCATGAAGCGGCACTGACGATGCGACAAAGATCTATCGACATGTCGGCGTGCAATCACTTATGAGAGAGTAAGCTGGTCGCGACGTCTCAGAGACAAATAGCTAAAGAACGAGCTCCCGTTTCGCACAGACGTCGGAGAATCCCGACAGAGACGACTCGCTGTAGAGATGTCCACCGGAGGGCAAACCCGTTTAGCCAGTATCAAAACTATGAAAGACTTATGTGCTGCTTCAGTATACAGATCATACTACGGAAGCATCGCCGTAGGGTCGACCAACACAAACAGACGGCTATCGAAGAGAGTTCATACTAAGAGAGAGCCGCAAGCAGATATGATCTCGTATGAAGGAGAGTCGAATAAGTCATGACAGTCCGATGAGAAGGCGGGGACAGCGCCTGTGCACCGTATCTAATCGTTCGCTGATAGGGACGGAGAAATTCTCAGGCGCGACCACGAGGTTTC
>NC_133770.1:24403491-24515292 GCF_003597395.2 Chelonoidis abingdonii | reverse complement strand
TGATTAAGAACTGGTTCAGAGGCAAGCAATATCACCCTGAACCTACCCCAGAGAAGAGAAAGCGCAAGACCCAGAGAACAGTACTGGCAATTTGCCACACTTTGTTGAAGCCATCTACCATCAGGGCTGTCCATATGGAAAGGTTCACCAGTTCCTTTAAACAACAAAGCAAACCAAGCTAAACAGATCTTTCAAAAGAGGGAATGTGATTTCCATTAACAGAAGGAAATGTTTTAGCTATCTCGTCCACTTTCTCCTATACCTTTAATGATAGGCAGGGCTGGTAGCGCCACCCATTGGTTGCCTGACACTTCCCATTAAAATACATTATTTTCAATTGCTTATGTCTTTGCTAAACTTCAACTCTTTTGGTTAAAATTTTCCAGGCAGAGTGACTGGTTTTTCAAGCTGCATTGGTTTGGAAAATTTCAGCCAAAACTATTCAGCCACTTCCAGGAATGAGGCTAGGGAAAAATACTTGTAAAATAAACCTTTGAGACTTTTCTTTGAAATGCTCTAGTGCCTCAATGCTTTGGTCCAGACGTGACATTTGGTGGGGGGGGAGTGGGAGGTGGCCTTTGTTAGGGATGTGCCTTTTGCCATCCCTGTAAAAATCTGTCCAAATTCAGCCAAGTTCTGTATGTTCCCTGAAAAAAAATCACAGTTCACACATGTTCAGTAGAGACTTGCTAGAATTAACAGCAAAAACCTCTGACGATTCTATCAGCGCTGAGCATGTTCAACCCTCTCGCAGCTCCTGACGCTCTCCGGACTGTAGATGCACCATTTCCCAGAGTGATTGAACATGCTCCAGCCCAGGGCAGTGGGGGTCCCAACAGGACTTGCTCCATAATGGCTGATCCTGACTTCTCAGGATGGGACCAGGCCTTGGAACTGAGAGCAGGGAGCCAGTATCTCCCGTGCTGTCAGTTACCTTCCCTCCGACCCACCTCAGCTGGCATCCATGCAGTGTGGAGAAGAAAGCCAACTAATATGAATGCAGAGGGTACAAAAGCTGAAGCAAGTAAGAGGGAAAGATATTATATTATGACAAAGAGTCTGGTGAAATTGTTACTGGCAGGTGGGGAGGGAAATTCTGGCTGAGAGCAGGACAGAGAGAAACCGGCGTTGAGTGTGGAGTGGGAGAGATTGGGCCTAGGACAGCAAGCCTGGAGGAGGGTAGAACTGGCTGGCAAGGAGCCTAGGATGAGGAGTCTAAAGAATCGAGAGTGGGACTGGGATGAAGAGCCAGTTGTAAGAAAAAGACGGGACAAAAACAAGAGGATGGGGCAAAAGGAGTCAGACTTGGGGAAAATGGACAAAAGAGTCTGTGCCCACTAGAGCATAGTCCCTCCAGAGCCTGAAATGGACTCCAAGTTTCCTACGACTCAGTCACCATTACTCTGCTATCATGAAATATCTCTGAAACCCACTGGTAAAGCTTGTGTAATGGTGGTCCACATAGAAGATGACAATCTACTATTGCTATCAGTTATTCCATTAGCCCAATTGGCAGAGGTCTTTATGATTCTCTAAAAGTTCCAACTCCTTCTGATGAACCATGTAGGTGCCAATATGGTGGCATGTGAGGGAAATTCTATTTTTTTTCAGTTTGTTTTTATGTGTAATTTCTTATTTTAAAAGAACATTATTAAGGTTGCAAAGTCAAGCATTCGAGGCTCAGAAAATGCCAGATTGCAGCCTGATACCTTGGGGCCTGATTTGCAGAACAGGTGAGCACTCGCAGCTGCCACTGAAATCAATGGGAGAAGAATCTTCAGCATATAAAGTGCTAAAGTTCTCTGAAAAATCAGGCCCTAGGCTTCCCATATTGGACTACCAAAATTAGTGAGTACTTTTGACTTTAATCTTTCTGTGCCTCAGTTTCCAAAGTCAAATGAGTGTTGTGTAGTCCTATCCACTCATGGCACAGAGGTTTTGTGAAGCACTCAGATGCTATGGTGCTGTGTGCTATAGAAAAGCCCATGAGGAAATTAATAATTTTGTTTCAGAGCAGCGTTTGAATAATCTGCAGTAAACTGGGCGTAGGGCCACACATTGAGCAATGAGGATAAAACAAAATATTGGATTAATAACTCTGAGTACAGTCCATCCTGTGCACTGAATGAGACATGGGTCTATGAAAAAGAGTACATGAGCATGTAAATAAAGACTGTATCATAATGCATATACACAAAGGGGCCAAGTTAAGATTTCACAGGCAACCTTAATTCTGACATTTCCTGACTTCTGAGTGCGTGACTTTGCAACCTAAATGTTGTTTTTTTTAAGTGTGTGTGTGTGAGAGAGAGAGACTGACTATTATGTAGAAAAGGATGGGGGTTTATGACTGTTTCATCATTTTTACAGTGAGACTTAAGGAAAGATGACTTGGTCCTCGTTCTGACTTTCTTATTTTCACAAACAAATCTGTGGATCACTTTATTTGTAAAACTGTACTTGAGAGGAAAAGATAAGGGCCTTGAGTTTTGAAAATATATTTTTATAATGGCTTCTGTGGAAACACAATATTTGAATTTGCACTGGTTTAATATCAAACAGGAACTTTTTAGGATTACATTAAGATGTGTGACATAAAATGTATAACTTGCTGCATTGTTTGACGTTTTGGTACATGAAATTGAGATTTTACGTGTGTTAATATAAACAGGACAACTAGATTATTTAAATTGTTTAAGAGCCTTCAGCAAATTCCCATAGTAAAATTTACTCTCCTGGTGGAGGAAGAAACATATTTGATCAACATAACTTCCAGGGGAACAACGTCCTATTATGTTCCTCCCTGTATTTTACTTGCCAAGAGTCATGGTTAAGTGTTAATAATAAAATGTAAATCTACTGAATTGGATTTATTTTAAGATGTCTACTGCCACATTCTTCTCTCTAGACTGTAAAATCTATTTGTCCAAGTAAATAGACCACGTCAAAATAATTCCTTACCTTAATTTGGTTTAGCCGCTTTTGTGTTTGTGTGTTTCTTCAGAAATACTGAATTACTACAACAGTAATGGGAGGGAGTATAACTTTCTAAAAACTCGGACTGAATTATCTCTACCTGATACATGATACTGCACATTCTCAGAGCATGTAAGACTGCAGATATTTCTACCTTTGTTTATGGAGCGCAGGAACTAGGGTGGAAGCAATGAGATAAAAATCTTGCTTTCTGAGCAGTCCCAGAAGGAAAAGCTCTACTTGGTCAAATGGTAGCGGCTTTGCTTCTAGCGCCGGCTGAAGGATGTGTCATATATGTGTCATCATAGAATAGCCTAGGCTGTTCTTTTATGCTTCCTCATTATTTGATCTCTTCTGTGCATGCTTCAGTTAACACTGGCAGTGTGCATATTGTAGTCTACATGTTCAAAGGAAGATGTGAACCAAGTAAAAACAGCAGCTACGCTGTAGGTGAACAATGGGCCCGTAGGGTGGGTCTGACAGCTGTGTTAATCTATACACAATACTATACAGCATGTATGTATTAAATTAGTATTTATGGTTTTGTCTGGCAACAAATTTGTTCTTGCTAAGAATTTCCTGCTCTTCACAGCATGATTATTGTTGTATAATAAATTTTGCTAGAAATCTTTTGTGATTAAATGTTAGGCAAATACCCATCCCTTCCTACCCCTCCCCCACTTATTCTATCATGCCTTGTATTTCTAGAATACCCAGAATCATTTGTAAGATGCTTAGTGTCTTGGGACAGCTGTCGATCAAATGACCCTCTAGGATGCAATGGACTGAAATTCCCAGCAGCCATTAGCTTGCCTTTAGCCATTGTAATCTCTGAAATATTCTGTATTCTTTTTAAACTTTCTTTTTCAAATATTCCTTTTAAACTTGGAGTAGAAGATTCCATGATTAGGAAACTAGAAATGCAGGATTCCTTGAAGTAGGTCAAAAACAGCAAAAACTCCACGCAGGAGCAACAGTCTGGGGTTGTGATTTTAGTGTGACAGTGAACTAAACAGGCAAGTTTTAATTAGAAGCTTTTCATCTTATTTTCCCTTCCACTACTGCCTGTAGGTGCCATGGACAAGAATTATCCCTATGTAGAGGGCAAATGCCAATATATAGTATATTATAAATATATTATATATATAAATATAGAATGCAACTGGATAGCGTAGTGGTTAAGAGCGCCGCCCTTTGATACGGGAGACCGCCCTTTGATACGGGAGACTGGGGTTCAAATCCCGGTAGGTACCCAACTTTTCAGTAGGGGTCCTTGGGCAAAAGACCCCCTAACGCTTCACCTGCCTACCTCAAATATGAGAGTGACACGAACTAGGAGAGTCATGCCGGCTCGGACGTCGCCCGGATTAACAAGGTCCGCGCCAGATGTTGAGGAACCAGGACAATCTGACGATAAGTGGGCTACTGGAACAAACCATTCCCATGCGAATTGAAGACAAGAGACCTGGAATTGATGGATAGAGCCTACTACAACAGTAGACCTCATGAGAGAGGGATATTCACTGTAACCGCTCATGAGGGGACTATGGTGGACAACAAAGACCTAGATCCACAGCTTATACTGAGACAACAGCATATTGATTACACCCAAGCGCTTCACATAGTAAAGAGGAGTCTCTCGCAGCTCTGCGCGTAAGCCACTCCACATTACATTCCAGGACCTCAAGAAGACTGGTTAGAAAAAGTGGATATTGGTGCAACCCACCCACCTGCAAGCTGAAAAAACTCGGCCTGGCCGACTCCCTCGCATGGCCAGAGCCAACTACAGCTGATATGAGCAGTAAATAGATCATGGAGGAACACACTAGCTACTTCCTCCGCCTTCTCGAGACCATGTACCAGGACTCTCAGGGTGATAGTACCAGTCAGTATAGTAATGTTTCAGAATGATTGCCATGGAGAGCCCTCATGACAATCCCTATTATCACCTACTCAAACCATATGAATCTGGTGTATACGCTGGCACGCCTGTCGTTGGAGTGTTGCTACATGATTTCGGCGAGTAGACGAACCATGTGATGTAACCCACCCCTGGAATGAGGTTGATATGAGGGATGTTAGGGAAGGCGGACTCGTAGAGCAGTAGTCAGCTGGTGACACAAGAAGGTTGTAGATTAAAGGTGAAGACTCGGGCGTACCTGGAAAAAACACGGGCCCTGACTCCTTCTGAATCCCCGTAGAGGCGCGTGCTGGTTAAGACAAAGCCTTCAGCCTGGCGTCCAGGCTAAGAAGATACACTAGAGAGAAGCGGAGGGCCAATGAGGTGGGTGGGGCCGCTTTTCTCCAAAGAACCTCCAGTACTCCAACTTGCAGGCAACCCACCACATAACAGCAGAGCCCCGCAGCAGAAACTGCACAGGATACGGGTAAGCATTGGGAGAAAAGATATGCATAATCACAGTGCAAGTGCTGCAAGAGCCTCGACGGAGCACAGCAATTTCCGAAACCTGAAGCGCGCGGTACCTCACTTAGGTAGAAAGACATCAGCTCGGGGTCCAAGAACATGAAGAGCTGGACGCGAGCGTGCCAGACATGAATCCACACTAGGGCGTGCTGAGGTAAGAGTCTCGAGGCTAGTGCGGGATGGCCAGGCCTAGCAGCACAGATGAAACCGTCTTCTGAGCAGGCTTTGCGAATCCCACCCACGTGAGGCGTGAGCGAAGGGCGAAGGACAGTGTCTGTCATTTAAAGACCCCTGCAAGGGGAAATGCTGAGAGCCGTGCGTAGTAGTGCGCAAGATGTCTGCGTGCCCAGGATGAACAGTACTATTTCGGCTATCGATACCGTCCGCAAGTACAGGAACCCCATATGGGCCGCAACTGAGCACAGCTCAGAAGGCATTGGGATCCAACCGACCATGCAGGCCAAATAACAACCAGTTGCTCATCGACTAGACGCCCGCTCAGTGCCCAAGACTATCGAGGTCCAGACAGGAACGCATCTGTAGCAACAGGCATGTGACTTGCCTACATCAAGGCCTACGAGCTCAAATTGCCGCATACGGATGGATCTGTGAATGTCTGCGCGCTATTTTACAAAGTCAACAGGACACTAAGACGCTTCCTCAAGAACCTCAATGGACCTATGGAAGAACAACCACTGGATAGTCACTTCAGAGCGTTTGCCAAGTGGCCATCAGAGTGCGGCATTTTATACAAAGGGTGATTTGCACTTGTCCCCGCTGTGTTCTGCATGGCTTAAACCCCCTCAGCCAGATATACAAGCGTATTGTACAGGTTCAGGAGTGCGAACTACTAGCCGACCTTCCTTGACTGGATGGAATCAGCTGTATACTAATAATGAACAGACATTCGACTCGCGAATCCAACCTGACGCGAATCTACAGCTGCAGGTATTGGACTGCTTCATCGGACTGGAAGATGTGGCCAGATGGTAGTGAAGAAGAGGGAAGGTAGTCAGACTGATGGAAACAGGTGGAAACTCCAGCGGCCCACATATAGCAGGACCTTACAGACCAGCTACACAAGTAACCTTGGCGTCCCACGTACTTGGAACCACGATGAGAGGTCAAGGGAACAGCAACATCCCAGATCACAAGGATAAGACAGGTCCTAGGGCCGCTCAGGTGGAGAACAAGATTCCACGCCATCACCAGATCGCCTGCTGGTTTTAGTGCTGCTGGCCAAGGGCGTACATGGGGCTGACCGATGTGAAGGACCGGCAAAGCTTCTCCCAAATGCGGTTTCTACCCCAGAAGCTCAACACCCAGGGACTGTACTTACCGCCGGAAGAAGGCGGGCGGGGCTTGGTTGAGCGTCAAGCCACTGCTGGTGCCGGACTCCCGGAAGTAATTCCGTAAGACGGGGCCCCCAAAAGATGAGCTTCCTGAAGAGAATGCCTGAGGCGAGGCAGCAGCAAGCAGGGACATGGAGGACGACCAAGCGAAGAAGTGCCATGCAAGACATGAACCCTTGGCAGGGGACTGTACGCGTCGACTGATAGCTGATGGGACTGACATTGCGTGGTCTAAAATTCCCCCACACTAGCGTTCTGGAGAAGGGGGCTGGACTTCAAGACCGCAACTGAATCACTGATCATTGCACACAGGGACGCACTTGAGCACCAAATCCATTGAAGCAGGGGTCTACCATACTTAAGGGGACCCCAGCGTGCAGGACTGTTGCAGAGAGGGCCTCAGACAGTTCAAACACTAGTGGGCAGGAGTTAAGTGCAGGCTGAAAGCATACATGAACGCCACAAACCAAAGTGGCTGGCATTGTGTACCAGCACATCCTTGACCGGGATGGCTGGGACCCTCCCCAAGACGATGGGAGGATTCCACGAAGGTGTGGAGAATAGCCCAGGGCTAAGTCGTGGGGACTTTCCATGATCCAGACGGACAGGCTGGTACTGGCCCATCAACCGTCCTATCGTCGGAATTAGACCAAGGGAGCAGCAGACGGGTTGTGATCAGATATAGCTGTGCCAAGTGAACAACATCAGGAAGAAGGTAGAATTGAGAGCTGGACGAGTAGTACCAGGGCCTGAAAGAGGAATCGGAGGGGGATGTGGAAAGGCAGCCAAAAGTGTCCCAATGGTGGTAGGAGCACCGGTGGGACTTCCTAAGTGCAGTGGAGTGGGCCAAACAATCCAGGGAAAACAACTCGAGCTCTTCGTCCAGAGAGTTGGCAGTCTGGCAGCTAGAACTACTGCGCAGAACCCTCAAACTCCCAGGCCTCTGGTAGAGGACCCGAGGTTGAGGAAGAAACATACCACCCATAGGGGTGAGAGGGGAATTTTTTAATATATATATATATATAATAATTTTGTATGAGTTACTCATATGTAAGGCTGCAAGTCTTTCACGGATTCCGTGACTTTCCGGGACCTCTGTGACTTCCGCAGCTGCAGTGGCTGGTGCAGCTGACCCCAGAGTCACCCGAGCAGCTGGGGCAGCCCTGGGGTCAGCCACACAGGCTGCTGCTCTGGCAGCCCCAGGCAACTGGTCCCAGGCACTTCCCCGGAGCAGCAGTCTGAGAGCAGCAGCAGCACCCCTACCCAGAGCAGCAGTGGCAGCAGAGCCCTGGCCTGCCCCGCACCCCCAGGAGCAGAAGCGAGCACCACCCTCCCTCCCCCACAGCACCTAAGATTTAGTTAGGGGGTGTTTTTAGTAAAAGTCACGGTCAGGTCGCTGGCCGTGACTTTTTGGTTATTGCCCATGGCTTTTATTAAAATACTTGTGACTAAATCGTAGCCTTACTCATGTGTTATCCATTCTGTTCTTTAGAAAAATGTCTCTATCTCCAAATGCCCTTATTTGTAATTTTTCAAGCATTGATAAATAGGTACATACCCCTTTGTTATGTGTAGATAGAATATTTTCCTACTGCTGAACTTGTCTGGGGTTGGTTGGTTTTGTTCACAAGAAGTAGAAAACTGCACTGTTACTTGACCAAGGATTTCTGACTTTCAAAGTACAGGTTGCCTCGCACCTCACCTCCAGAAAGCAGCATATGTAATTTAGTATCTTTGTATTTTCAACCTTTTATTCTGATCTGTCAATTAACAGGATGGGTGGGTCCTCCCTTAGAGGACGACATAAATTCGGTTCTCTCCACTTTCTGATACCTATATGTAAAGAGAGCAGGGAGCGAGGGAACTGCTTTAATTTCATTCTGCAAAATTTGTCCTCTCTACACATGGCATGCTGTGAATATAGGAACAAAAAGCTCTGATATAAATCTTCCATGGCCCTCTCACCTTTGGGCAATAAACCTTATGTATCCAGGTGCACATAGTTGCAGAAATAGCTGACACATATGTGAATCTGTTTGTTTTTTCTCAGTTAACACTTTCCCATAATCATAACTTGGGAAAGTTTAATGCTAAATGCACTTGCAGAAAATACTTGAACTTACTTCCGGAATAATGTATGTGACGCAGCACACATTCCAAAAACAAATACTGTTCTTCAGAAGCACTTTTTATGAGCTCCAGAGAAGACTGGCCTATCAAGGGTAATTACAGAAGAGGTTTACTTTTAGAGGAAGTGAAATTGTCTCAATCCATCCCTTTAATTTGAATAGAAATATATATATTTGCATTGTATTACCTGATGACTCAGAAGCTTCCAGCTCCGCTGCAAAGAAACATAAACGCTAATTAATTCTGTGTCCCCAGCCCAACACTAAGTAATTCTGCAACTTCCTTCCCCTTTCCAAGCCCCACATCTGTACTTGATGTAGAGCACTCTTCTGCAGTTCTTCATGGAGCCCAGGCCCCTTAATGCTCCAACTTTGTCTTGCTTTTTTGCTTTTCAAATTTAAGAAATGGCAGACTACGCTATTTCCCCTCCTACAGCCCAGCGTTCACATTTCTTCCCATGCTCCATAACAAAGTAAACTTCCAAAAATAATTTTTAGTTAGTCTTTTATAGCTGTTCAGGATTTATGAATTTCACATATTTGCAAATACAGGTAGATTGCTGAGACATAACCTGCCCCATTGGTAATCTACTTTCAAAACTGGTTTGGGAAGTAGCTTCTGCTCCCTTTTAGTTCTAAAGGTCTTTGAGATTGTTCTCAAAAGTTGAGGATTTTTCCTTGATTCCCTTCTGCTACTGATTGGAACTAGAAAGAATGAACTCTCCGTGTACTCGCTGGCTGTTGGTTCTAAAGCTGCCATTGTTCATCGGGATAAGTATATGTAGGGTTTGAGCAGGCAATGCACTAGAAGCCAAAATCTGTTTAGTTTGGAAATCAAATGCTGTTACTATTACTCAAATACAACACCCCAGGACCTGTGGGATTTCTCATCCAGAGGACTGGCATGCAATCCAGCAGCAAGAGGTGGACCATTTATCTACAGACACTAGTGAAAGCATACTTATGAAAGGCCTTAGTGAATCTTTAATAGTCTCCTGAAGCAGAGAGAACTTATGGTTTGTTTCATCCAAAAGACTGATACTCTAGGACCACACAAGTACAGTCACACGCTCATCTGCAAAAACCTAATTGTATGTACCTCAACAGAGTGAAAGGCTGAGCTGTGCATTCAAAGAATGAAAGCAGTGACTCCAAAGTACTTCAGACCTGATATTTGGATACCTAAGCCATTCTCTTTACTTCACACCTGTATTTACTGCCATTCTAAACTGTAACTGGTGAAGGTTTCCCTGTTTAGACCAGTGTTATTAGCAAGCCCTCTCTGTCTCTGTGATGTAGACTGCATCTGTTCAGTTTGTAACTGGTCTCCATTGTAGTCCTGAAACTTCTTCCAGCTGCCCAGATTCAACATAATATACTGTGCATGCTCACTGCTCTGCCGATGAAGCAGATTAGCGTATACTAATTAAATAACTGGAGAAAGCTCAGGTCACATCTCACAAAAGTAGTGTTTGGTTCTATAACGTTTTTGCAGGGCAGTAGAGTGATTTGATTTGTGAAGGAATTTTGATGTTACCTTCAGACAGAAAATCTTCATGGTTTCTCTTTTCAATAACCTTTCAATTGTCAACTCACAGAGACTAAACTGTCTTATAAATACTCAGAAGAAATGCTGACTAATAGTAGCCAGAACACACCCAGAAGAGTCAATGTTCTTAAACCCATGGATGCTTGTTACTGCATCTGGAGGCCGTCCACATCACACCTACATTACACTGTCAACTCCAACTAGATTAAAAACTCACAAGTTTTATCTGAGGCACTGAACACTATGGTGTCACGGTGCAGATGTGTGAAGTGTAGCAAAAAAGCTATCTTGTGTTTACATCCCTAGTGCTGCATGCAAAACTGCAGTGTCAGTCGCCTTCCACAACTCATGCTCAGCAGTCCTGTGGGGTCTGCCCATATTCCAGCTATCAGTGCAAGCTTTCAGCAGTATTGTGAGCATTATATACAATTGCTCCTTCTGGCCAGCAGGGACTGCAGTGGCGCTGACTTTTGAAGTGGTAAATGGCTGCCCTGCTCCCCCTGCTAGTTCCAGGCCAGCATGAAACTCCCACGGGGAGGAGAAGGGCACTAGTGGTTTGTATGGAAATGGAGGGACAAGGTAAGGGGACAAAATAGAGGCGTTTAATAGGGAGTGGGGTAGATGGAGCTGGGCTGCTGAAGTTTCTTCCACAGGCTTCAACTCAATTCTCCCACCAATTGATCCAGAAGTGCCCAGTTCCCTCCTGTACCCTCAGTACATCCTCACCCTGCCTCTGATAGGCTCCTGTCTCTCCCAGGCCTGCTGTCATTGCTCCGGGGTACCACGAGGGGAAAGCTGATGACTGTCAGTAAAATTGTCACACATGGATCTGCTCAAACTTGACAGTGCTGTGGGACCATGGTTCTGAATGTGTCCAAGTACATTTTGGACCTGTGAAGCTTTAGCGCTTTACAACACCCTTCACTCAAAAAGATTTGAAGGAGCGGTATGTTCTGGAGTGACTCCGATTTTGTCAAAGCGTTGAGATAAGATTTTATGAGTAACTAGACTGATCCGTGGTTTTTGGAAACACCGGGGTCATGTTATGGTGGTATTCTGTGATCTGCAGTCCATGGTCTGTACTGGTTTCTAGTTGGTTTCTGGGTGAAATTCAATGTGTTAATTTTGCTCTGTAAAACCCTAAAAGGCTTTGGACCTGGCTACTTGAGAAACCACCTCTTTCTTAGTGATTGCAAGTGGTATTGTGTGTATTTTAAGGGTCCTTTCTCTTCCCAACCCAACTTCCATACTTTCACTTGTTTCTTTTTGATGTCTCACCTTAAAGTCCTTCAACCTAGGAAGATATGGCTTGTATGTGTGGTAATAGTCATGGGTAGGCAATATATTGGCTTTTCTCAGGAAAAAGGTGTTACCCTGGTGGCGAGGAGTTAAATAATTATGAAGCAAACCTCCCAGGTTAGTGAACGTAGTCCAGAACTCCTGCATTAATGTTGCACCAGATTAGTATGGATACAACATTATCAATTAAAGAAATAACAGTACAGAACAGAGTGGGTTGAAATTTCCAATACCTTTTGTTTATCCAATAGACTTGTTAGGAAATAGTTGCAATCTGTTACTTTAATATCCACTACATAGATTTTATTAAATGAAATCTACAGGGTTCTCTGCTTGCTTGTGAAATCTTATAAATTATTAACTGTTAACAGTGACCAGGTAGTAAGTGGGAACATAATCATCCTGCCTCATGTTGTCTAGAAAATCCAAAACCCTGGTAAAATAAATGTTTTCTCTTCCTGTAGCTTTTTAGTGCATTATATTTGGCTCTGTTATGAGCAGAACTTGGCAGATCACTTCCTTGTAGTGTGTGTTCCCAGGGGTCATGTTATTGTGGTGCCGTATGATCTGCACTCCATGATCTGTACTGGGTTCTAGCTGGTTTCTGGGTAAAATTTGATATTTTAATTTTGGTCTGAAAATCCTAAAAATAGGACCTAGCTATTTGAGAATTTCCTTGTTCAGTACTGTAGTGGTTGAGATAATTAGAAGTGCCTTAGTGTTTAGGCCCCAGTTTACCAAACAACCCCTATTGAGCAAATCAGTTAAGCATATGTTTTTCAGAGTTGAGGCCTTAAATGAGAGGCGTTGCTGGTATAGTGTTTTCTGTGAAAGGTCCCCTACTCTGGCACTCACTCCATTCCTTTGTGTAGCCCATCAAAGCCATTCTGCTGGCTCTCAGGGCATGTAGCAAATCTTGTCTCTTTGCTCAAGCTTTTGAGGCGAGGTGAGCGAAAGGAACACTCTTGCTGTTTAATTTCTGAATGGTAGCTGTAATGAGGCACAGTTCAGTAGCTTTCCTTTTTATTTAAACTGGTACATACACCTAGAGCAATATAGACACATTTAAAAAAAAAAAAAGAATCACAAACTGATAAGAACAGATACTACACATGCTATATCTTCCAGCAGTCTGCCTGGGTTTTGTCCTCATTCACTAGTTCACCTAAAACTATACGGTTACTTGTAAACCACAAGCGTAAGGGTTTTATGACAACTAGATTAGAATGGCAGCCTCTGTAGCTTTTCAACTAGCAAATGCTGAAGGAAGCCCAGCAGACTACTGGAATGAGATGTAGAGTCAGAATAAAAGGAGAGCCTTTGCTAATTTTGAAGTGTCCCTAGCTCATGTCAGTGTTTTTGGTTTAGAGTGAGGGATAGCTCAGTGGTTTGAGCAGTGGCCTGGTATAAACCCAGGGTTGTGAGTTCAATCCTTGAGGGGAGTCATTTAGGGATCTGGGGCAAAAATCTGTCTGGGGATTGGTCCTGCTTTGAGCAAGGGGGTTGGACTGGATGACCTCCTAAGGTCCCTTCCAAACCTGATATTCTGTGACTTGTAATCCATAAATTTGTGTAAATAAGTAACCAATCTTTGTGATGAAATGGAGGATTTGTGCAATGCTAGTGCTGCTGCTTTTTTTTTTAATGAAGTTGTGGACCACCATTCAAATTCATTGGGAGATACTGAAGGCAAGAAATTAGTGGCCTCTCTTTTATGCTGAGTAGGGCAGTAACCTCTGTCTTAGAATGACTTGCTGGTCTCCAGCATGTTTGAATAGATTTAGCAAGGATAGCCATGCAATTAATTTGTCAGCTCTACAAAACTCTGTCTGTTTTGGGACCTCCTGAGTAGAACTGAGTCAATTGTTGATTTTTTTTTTTCAGTTCAGTTACCAGAAGCAAAGACTCAAATTATTAAAAAGAAAAAAAAAATCAATGTTTCAGACAGAAACTGAATTTTTTCAGTATTTCTCCCAAAAATGAAAAATCAAAAAAATGTTATTTGCATCGAAGAAAACATTTTGAATGTCATTTTGAAATGAAATGAAACTTTTCGTTTCAACAAACAAAATGCCAAACTGATTTGTTTTGAAAATGTCAAAACTAACTTTTCCTTCCCTCCCCCACTTTTTTTTCAGTTTGGCCAAGCGGGCAAATAGTTTCATCCTCCCCCAAAGTGCTTTGTTTTTTCTTATTTTTTTCTTTTTCCCAACAAATTTACCATTTGACCAGACATTTTCACCCAACACTGCTTCTGCGGTTACTGACAGAGCTGTGTGAGATGAGCAGCACTTCTCCCAGAAACTTATACTACGTGATTCTCTTATTGTCATCTCTTTGTATTTTTAAAAGGGGCACTTCCCTTGTCTGGATCTTCATAGAAGCAGAAGTAAATGAGAGAGTTCAATGCTGAAGAATCTTCTTGCAAAAGAATGTTTTTAATTTTGCCAAGCTTAAACTAAATCTCTGACAACTGCAGTGAACAAAAAAGAATGTGACAACTTCTGAATGTCTGAACTGAATGAGTTATATAATTCTGTTTGTTATGGATCAGTTTATTGTCCGGCAATATTTACTCAAATGTCAGCATATGCTAGTTCAGATAATCATGTTGTATAAAAAGATCATTCTCTGGAGGTACAGAATCAAGCTAATGCAGACAAATGAGAACTAGTGGGATGTATCTGTTCTTTATTTGCTTTTTTTCCTTTATTTGCTTTTTTCCTTTATTCACGAGTTATAAATGAATGATATTCTTAATATGGGGGGAAGTACACAAAGACCTGATGCTATTAATATAGTAGTGAATTCAAAGCAAAAGTTTAGACAGAAGGGAAGACCAGTTCTGAATTTTGCAGCTTAGGTCCAATTATAATTTTTCATGTAATTTTATTATGTCAAATGAGTATAAATAAAATGTTCACAACTAGTGAATAAAGGGAGCTGCAGGGGACTGTGCCTGTGGACAGTCAACATAAACAAAATGTCTTGCGGCCTGCCAATGGATTACCCTGATGGGCCATGTGCCAAAGGTTGCCAAACCCTGCAGGGCTGCCGAGAGCGGGTTCAGGCCCTGATGAAAAAAAATTTTTGAGCCCCCCAACAAGGACAGAGCAGCTAAACAGGGCCGGTGAAGCCGGGCCCTGGTCCCCTTCCGGGCCCTGGTAATTTGTACCGGCTTCCCCCTCTCTTGTCGGCCCTGGACCCCTGGGCTAAATGAACCGAGAAGTGCTATTTTGTTCTGATAAAGGGATCTGAGGGGTTCTGTTTCCATCCAGCACCAAATTCACTGGTGAACAGAAGGGCCCAACAGCACAAATTTAAGTCCACCCCAAAAGACAGAGACTCCAAGTGGTTGGACCTTCTTGGCAGACAGATCTATACCTCATCATCTTTACAGATGAGGATCTTGAATCAACAACTTTGCTGTCCAAGCATAATTTCCTCAACTAATCAGCCATGTCCAAGTTTGTGGACTAGTTTCCTGAGTCCTCGCATGAGGAGTTTTGGGTGTTTGCTGTGGACACTTCGACCAGGGTAATGGCCTGTGCAGTTACTATGAAGAGGGCTACAAAACTTCAGGATTGCATCAGATTTCCAGCAAGCCATTGAGGAGTTTCCCTTTGACGGCTGGACCTTGTTCTTGGAAGACTGACACTTCGCTCTGCTTTAAGGACTCCAGGACTACCTTAAGGTCCTTGGGAGTATACATGCCATCCAGGCAGAGACCCCGCTATGGAGCTCAGCAGCAGCAGTATTCCTTACAGCACTCTTGTGTATAACTCTTTGCCCCACCTCCGCAAAGCAGCATGACTACCCCAGAAAGAGGGCTAGATCTCCCAATAGGAAGTAGTTGAGCTCAGGGCTCTGCCAGTCCACGCATCCTCCCTGGGTGCCTACTAAGTGCCCATTTTGACTCCTTGGTCCAGAGTACTGTTCCAGTCATTGCTCTGCCCTTCCCTCTCACATCCTTTTGGGGACAGGCTGGCCTGTTTTTACAATGCTTGAGGCTCAATTATCTTCGACAGCTGGATCCTACACACTGTCAAATCAGGCTAAGCCATCTAGTCCCTCTCCATGCACCCTCCCCATCTCCTCTCCCACCCAATCTCTCTTCAGGGATGCCTCTCATGATACACAGCTCATCAAGAAGGTCAGCTCTCTGCTGGTGATGGAAACAGTAGAGGAAGTCCCACCGGGACTCTCGGGCTATGATTTCTATTCCCAGTACTGCCTGGTACTAAACCCCCAGGATGGGATGAGAGCCATATTTGACCTTCATGGCCTCAACAAATTTATCAGTTATGAGGTTCTGCATAGTCACTCCATGGGCTGTCATCCCCAGGATGACTTGTTTGCTGCTCTGGACTTCAGGACACCTATTTTCATGTGTTGATTCTACAGAGCCACAGGAAGTTTCTTTATTTTGTTGTGGGAGAATACCATTTTCAGTACATGGTTTGCCCATTTGGCCCCTATTCCACCTCTCGAGTTTTCTCCAAAAGCATGGCTGTGGTGATGACATATCTCAGGAGGGAGGGAAACCACATCTTCTCATACCTCGATGTCTGGATGCTGAAGGGTGGATCCGGAGAGGAGGTTCTTGCACATGTCAACGCCACACTGTCTAGGACTCATTTAAACACTGGACAGTCTATCTTGGCTTCCACTCAAAAAATCAAGTTCATTGGGGCCCTGTTAGATTCCACAGGGTCAAGAGCATTCCTGATGAATGACCACTTCCAGGCAATTCAACAGCTCTGCCTCAGTCTGCAGTCTCAGCCCTCCAGTCCAGGCGCATCTGAGCTTATTGGGACCCATCTGCTTGATTGCGGGTGGTCCAGTTTGTGAGGCTGTGCCTTTTTTCCCTCCAGATGTGGCTCAGGATGGTCTACCACCCTGCCCTGCCCTACATTCTCTGGACAAATTGGTTTGCCTTTCTTCACTAGTCCTAGACTCCGTGCTCTGGTGAGAGTCCTCATGCAGCGTGTGCCAGGGCGTCCCTTTCACTCAGCCCTCTCCAACCTAGTCAATAGTTACAATGCTTCCCTTCTGGGTTGGGGGAGTGCATCTGGACCCACTGAAGGTGCAGGGTCTGTGGTCAGAACAGGGAGTCTCTGTCCATATCAACATGCCGGAACTTCAAGCCATCCACAATGCATGCCAGGCTTTCTGGGACTGTAATAGACATTCAGTGGTTCACGTACTTACCAACAATACCACCGCGATGTACTGTGTGAACTAACAAGGGCATGCATACTCCAGGTTACCCTGCCTGGAGGTGATCAACCTGTGACAATTCTGTATCGAAGAGGACGTGACTCCGGCAGCAATCCACTTGCTGTGGGTGCAGAATCGTCTCGCAGACTATCTCAGTAGAATTTTCTCCCTTACCTATGAGTGTTCCCTAAGGATGAATGTCCTGCGGGTTGTCTTTGCAACATACAGATTTCCCACAATTGACCTGATTGTGACATGAGAAAACAGAAAGTGTCGCTTGTACTGCTCTCAGGCTCCCTCTCTGACGCCTTCCACTTCAGCTGGCAGTCAACTCTTGTGTATGCCTTTCCTCCTTTTACGATCATTTTCCCATTTATCCTCAAACTCAAGGTGGATCAGGCCAAGGTCATCCTCATTGCTCCAGAGTGGCTGAGACTGAGCTGGTTCTTGGATTTTCTTGTACTGTCTGTTTAGCCTCCCATACCACTTCCTCTCCATCCCGTCTTGCTTGTTCAAAACCATGGCCAAACCATTCACCTTGTGCTCAATGTCTTGCACAGCCGTATAGCTGCTGCATGGCTGAATGAAGAGGAAGAGCACTGTTCGGCAGCTGTCCAATAAGCCCTATTCAAGAGTAGGAAGTCCTTTACTAGGCCAGCCTACTTACTGAAGTGAAAGAGGTTTTCAGTGTGGTTCTTGTCCCACAGGACCAGCTGACATGGACTTCTGTCCATGACAGCTTGGAGTATCTGTTACATCTTTAAACATCTGGCAGCAATATCAGTGTTCCATTCTCCTAGTCAGGAAAAATCAGTTTTTTCCAATGCCATGGTGGCAGGATTTCTGTAAGGACTCATCTGCTTACATTCTCTGGTCTCAAGAGCCAGTCCCCTTGTGGGACCTAAACACAGCTTTGATGTCTCTAATGGGGCCTCCATTCAAGCCACTTGCATCCTGTCCACTGCCCCTCTAGTCTCAGAAAACCATGTTCCTGGTAGCCATTACCCCTGCAAGGAGGATGTGTGTCATTCGCCAAGAGTGCAAGTGACATCGATAGCATTACTCAGTGACATTTCTGTATTAGACATTTACAGAGAGGCCATGTGGTCAGCCATACACTTATGGACCCTTCTGCTATTACCGCATCTTCCAGAGTGGGTGCGGGCCAGAGTGGGGGCAGTCCAGCAATCTACATTTCAGTAGGCTCCGAGTCTTCCCAGAAGGGGCACTGCTTGTGAGTCACCTACGTGGAATACACACTGGCATTTACTCAAAGACGATGAAAGAGTTACTTACTGTCACTATGATTCTTCGAGATATGATGCAGATGTGTATTCTATGACCCACCCTCTGTCCCCTCTGCATCAGACTCTCCTCTCATGGGCTTTTCGTGTCAAGGAACCGAGGGGGGTCAGGACGGTGTTGTCTTATATAGCCAGAGCAGAGGCCATAGTCACAAGGCGTGAGCGCCATCCCTCTATGGGTACTGCTAAGCAAAAGTCTTGGCTCCAGCACACTGGGTGCTCTCACACCTAAGTGGAATGCACATCTACATCATTCTTCGAAGAGCCACATTTACAGGAAGTTAACCGTTTCTTATTTCATAGACGATGCATCTTGTGTAGAGATGTAAAAGATGAAGCCATATGATGGCTTTAGTCCTTTGAATGGATTATGTATATATGGTTGTGAGGATGAATATATCCAAATTATAGAACTCCTTTGTCAGTGTACAAGTTAAACTATTATATTTTGTTAATTAATTGTAAAACAAACTACAAAAAAGCATGTTGCATGCAGTCGGTTCTAGTAAATTTCACTTATTGCTTTTCTTATTTTTGTGATCAATTAGGATGCAGGAAGCCAACAAATAGGTTTCTTACTTGGAAGCTGTGGTGTTACTGTGGCCTTGACTAGTGATGCATGCCATAAAGGACTGCCTAAAAGCCCTACAGGGGAGATACCACAGTTTAAAGGTAAACTCATCCTCATTAAACCTACATCTTGTACAAAGATTCCACGTGTTACTAAATAGCACTTACGAACATGTCACATATACACCATTAATACTTTTGAGGTTTAGAAACTAGCCTCAGCATAGTAGGTCCTAATGTCTATGTACAGAAAGTATAATAATTAATAATCCTGGTTGGTCTACTCCAGTGGGGATACTCACATGAGTAAAATAAGCAATATTCAGCGAACCACACCATAGAACCATAGAGCACATTTGAAATAGACTTGCATGCAGAAGAATTTCATTCTCTTGTACTATTTATCCAGCAGTAACTCAGCAAAAGCTGTCTTTGTCTGTTTCTCAGGGTGGCCAAAGCTGCTATGGTTTGTCACGGAATCTAAACATCTTTCTAAACCTCCTCGTGACTGGTTCCCACATATCAAAGATGCAAACAATGACACAGCTTACATAGAGGTGAGTTGATAAAGATAAATAATATTTTCCCTATGATCCATTGCTGAAGACACTTCTGAATAACATTAAGATAAACATAACTGTGTTGTCACTGCTTCTGTAAACAATGAGCATCCTGTTTACTTGCTGATAAGTAATTTCAGTATAAATAGGAACCGAATATTATATGAAAATTAATATAATATTAAATAGTTAACTTTGCATTTCTGGAGTCTTTTTGACTTAAAGGTTTCTACAGCACTTGGGGCCCTGATTCAGCAGTGCTCTAAGTACAGTCTGAACTTAGCGCATTCATGTGCTTAACTGCTTTGCTGAATTGGGATTTCAGATGTTACAGTAATGGACGCTTCACAAATAAGTAAGCTGCAGCAATGTGGATGCTCAACTTTTGCACTTCCAGATTTTGATTTTTTTTTTATTCATTTTTGTTACAACTTTCATTAAAGATAAACCAAACTGACTAAAAAAATTAACTTATCAAGAAAGTCACAAAGCTATAAAAAATAAGGAAATGCAATATAATGCTTAATGTCACTTCTCCTAACACACAATGAACTGATGACGCCAAAGACTTTGAAGGGGTGGGAGCTGGAAGTCCACAACTTATTAAATGGCAGGAATTCATAAATCATGTTAATTTACTCTCACTGAGATCATATGTATATTGACTCCCACAATGCAATATGTAGTCTGAATGACCCATGTATTCAGGGGAGTTCTGTCCTATCCTGTCCTTAAAACTAGACCCTCTCTGTGCTCAAGAGGAGTCCAGACTTTCTCCAGCTGCATCTTTTGAGATATGCAAATGACTAGCAAAGTGTATGGTGGACCATGTCCTCAGTGCCTTAAAACAGTCATCTTCTTCCCCCTTAGCTTCATTTGAAGTTCTTTTCCTGTAACCAGCAACCCCCGCCTCCTTTTTTTTCTTTGCCCACATGGCTCCTACTCAATGTAACTTGCTGCCACAATATTCTATAGGACTTTTCCTGTCCTGCCATAGCTCTTACTCACCATACAGGCTTCTGACTGATCTGTTCAGACAAGGGATCACCAACAAGCATCACCTAAAGAAATGTTCTCCCTAGTATTTGTGGGCTTGAGTATCCTCCTAAGGAAGAGAAGCTGCTTGTTCCTCATCCTTTGTTAAAAATCTTGCCTCCCGACAGTCAGTGTATGGGGTTAAATTCCCTCCCAAAAGACCCGCTTCAGGAAGGGAAAATTAGCATAGCTAGATGCATTTAACTTTTTCAGGTATAGGTTTTTCTCTTCCTTTTTTCTCTTTTGAAAGGAGCAAATGAATTAAATGTTAGCATTTAAATAATCACAAGTGAAGCTAATGCCCTACTCAGTTCAAAGTGGTTGGGATTTCCCATCTATATGCTTAATAATGTTAGTTTTCTAAAGGAGTGGGTTAACATGGCAGCTATGCATATGTATTGAATGCTGATGGTTATCTTCATCGTGGAAGAAGATACAGATTTTGTTTAAATGATGACTTAGAATTTGCAGCCTACTGCAGAAAGTACCAGAAATTGCGAGGGCTTCAAACTCAGCACCATGATTCTTCCCCATCCTCTCATTATTTTTCCTTCTTACATTTAATACAATTTATGTATTTCTGTTGGTATCAATACCCTCACACACATGGATGCAGCAGCCACCCTTTTGCCGGTCATGTTCAGGAGGGCTGCCTGAATAATTTAACAGATGACCAGTGAGAAGTAACTTCTCAAATTTTTAAATCTAGCCAACATATTACTCAGTGATGTCTTACTTAGGTTACTCAGACTTCTACTGCTGGTGTTGCTAGTGTGATCAAAAGCGAGGTTAGAGTTAATATCAAATGTAATTCTCCCACCATCCTTGAACGCAAACAGCTGAAGAGTTCCTGCTACCAAAAATGACAAGTTTCTGCCTAAAAAGGCACCTTCTCCAGGAAAAAAAAAGGGGTTTAATAGAAACTGTTTTGCAGCCTTCATTATAACTTTTCCTACCTATGAAAGCTAAAATAAAGTAACAAAGTTCATCAATCGGCCTTTGTATCTACATGTTAAATGCTTTGAACCTAACTGGCAAACAATAAGAGCAGTTCAACTGCTGCATACAATATATTCAATCTTTAACAACACATCTCTTGTAGTACAAAACGTGTAAAGATGGAAGTGTGCTTGGGGTGACTGTGACAAGAATTGCACTGCTGACCCACTGTCAAGCTCTTACACAAGCATGTGGATATACAGAAGGTATTAAACACATTCCTCTTGTTTCAACCCTGCCTGATTGGGGTCTTATTTTATATAGGGCTGTATTAAATATTTCTAGAATAAAAATAGGAATTATGTGTTCATTGCATTTTTGAATGTCTTTGAGATATAACAAAGAGAAAAGGCCTTTGAAAGACTAATTGTGCTATGGAGAGTTACTGTGAAAGTTATGCTTTGAAATCATCAGTCATGTTATACCAAAATTTACTGTATTTCCTTCCTGTAAGTGGTTTTGCTTTGGATTTATGCTGTGCTCAGAAAAATAAGCCATATTTTGTTTTTATTTGATAGCTGAAACAATTGTGAATGTACTAGATTTCAAGAAGGATGTTGGCTTATGGCATGGGATTCTTACGGTAGGTAACTTTTTCCTTTATGTGAATATTTGAAAAAGAATTTGTCTAAGCTTTTATTATCAGGTGTTGGGATGTCATAAGATTTCTTCTAACTTGATCTTGTTTGTCGTAAAATCAGAAAATTACAGTGTAGAGCTGATGATTCTTGGCTAGTTAGCTACACCTTTACCTAGCAAGCACAGTAGGAATTCCTCAGTGAATCGGGTCAAGTGCTTAGTTTGGCCCTACTCTTACCAAGCACCGAGTTGATACAGATTTCTCAGTTGCATGGTTCTGAGGCCTACAGTCTTTCTAGGCACTGAATCAAGAACAACAGTCCTCTGTTGCTTCAGTAAGATCCTCATCAGCTAGAATTGTTATATTGCCCCTGACAAAGTTCTTCATCATTCAAAACTACCTCCTCTTATGGTGTCCCCCAGGGATCTGTGCTGGGACCAGTACTGTTCAACATATTCATAAATGATCTGGAAAAGGGAGTAAACAGTGAGATGGCAAAGTTTGCAGATGATACAAAATTACTCAAAATAGTTAAGCCAAAGCAGACTGAGAAGAGTTACAAAGGGATCTCACAAAACTGAGTGACTGGGGAACAAAATGGCAGATGAAATTCAGTGTTGATAAATGCAAAGTAATGCACATTGGAAAGCATAATTCCAAGTATATATAGAAAATGATGGGGTCTAAATTAACTGTTACCACTCAAGAAAGAGATCTTGGAGTCATTGTGGATAGTTCTCTGAAAACATCCCCTCAATGTGCAGTGGCAGTCAATAAAATAACATAATGTTAGGAACTATTAGGAAAGGGATAGATTACAAACCAGAAAATATCATAATGGCACTATATACATCTATGATACACCCACACCATGAATACTGCATGTGTTCTGGTCACCCCCATTTCAAAAAGATATATTAGAATTGCAAAAGGTGCAGAGAAGGGCAACAAAAATTATTGGGGTATGGAACAACTTCCATGCGAGGAGAGATTAAAAAGACTGGGACTGTTCATTTTGGAAAAGAGACAACTAATGGGAGGATATGATAGAGGTCTATATAATCGTGAATGGTGTGGAGAAAGTGAATAAGGAAGTTTTTTTTAACCCCTTCTCATAACACAAGAACCCGGGGTCACACAATGAAATGAATAGGCAGCAGGCTTACAACAAACAGAAAGAAGTACTACTTCACACAGTGCACAGTCAACCTATGGAAACAGTTGCCAAGGGATGTTGTGAAGGCCAAAATTATAACAGGGTTCAAAAAGAACTAGATAAATTCATGGAGGATAGATCCACCAATGGCTATTAGCCAAGATGGTCAGAATGCAACTAGGGTTACCAACCCTCCCGGACTGGCCAGGAGTCTCCCAGAATCTGCTTCAATTTTCTGGTTGCTATTGAAAACAATCCTGGATATTTTAATACACTAAAAGTCTGGTCGGCAGCGCAGTGGGGCTAAGGCAGGTTCCCAACCTCCCCTGGCTCAACGCGGTTCTGGAAGTGGCCGGCATGTCCCTGCGGCCCCTAGGCGCAGGGGCAATCAGAGGCTCCACGCAGCATCCCCGTCCTGAGCACCAGCTCTGCAGCTCCCATTGGCCAGGAACTGTGGCCAATGAGAGCTGTGAACAGGCAGGGGCAGCGAGTAGAACCACCTGGCCACCTCGAGCATAGGAACCACAGGGACATGCCAGTTGCTTCCAGGAGTCACCTGGGGTAAGCACTGCTTGGCTGGAGCCAACACCCTGCACCCCCTTCCACACCACATCCCCCAACCCCTCACCACCTCCCATACCACAACTCCTGACCCCAGCCTGTCCCCCCCTTCCTCTTCCATCCCCTTGCCCAGGCCTGAGCTCCCTCCTGCACCCAAACTCCTTTCCTGAGCCTGAATCCCCTCCTGCACCCCAAACCTCTGCCCAGAGCTTCCTCCCACACTTCAAACCCCTCGATTCCACCCCTCAGCCCAGAGTCCACACCCCCTCTCTTACCTCAACCCCTGCCAATGAAAGTGAGTGAGGGTGGGGTAGAGTGAGTGATGGAGGGAGGGAGGGGGGATGCAGTGAGAAGGAGTGGGGCAAGGGCATGGCCTTGGGGGAAGGGGAAGGCAGGAGCAGGGCAAAGATGTTTGGGTTTGTGCGATTAGACAGTTCACAACCTTTGATGCAACCCTATGCTCTGGGTGTCCTGAGCCTCTGAATGCCAGAAGCTGGGAATGGATGACAAGGGATGGATCGCTCAATAATTGCCCTGTTTTGTTCTTTCCCTCTGAAGCACTTGGCATTGGCCATTGTGGGAAGCCAGGATACTGGGCTAGATGAACCATTGGTCTCACCCAGTATGACCAAACTTGTGTTCTTGTGTTACTGATCCTGAGACAATTCTGCTGCACTAGGTTAAACAAGCTCTCTGTTTGCCTCTTGAATATCTTCCAAAGCAAGCACTTGGAAGTTCACTGGTGTGGAGGCCAACGTCTTTTTTTTATCATTAAAGACAGCCCCCAACAGTCACGTGAAGACAATGTTGCAGCTGAAGCTTGGGAAATCATGTTCAACTGATCATCGTGGAGAGAATGGCTAACTTTGAAGAGACCATATCTGAACATTTTAAACTGAAAGAACTTACGTTTTATGATTCCAGGGGAACCCAGCATACCTTTCCTGCCACCTGTTGCTCTTTTTCCATGAATGTCAAGGGGCAATTATAATTATGCCGTCAGGCAGAATGGGATACCAGGTTTTATGTCCACAAGTAGTTTATTTAATATAGTTTAACTTTGTTATCACACAATCTGAAAGTAAGCATCCACCAGAATTTTCTCTCAGCCTTTTTTTTACTATTGCTCTTGATATATCCTTAACTAGTTGCCTGACTTATCTGTGAAGGCTTTTCCTGTGTTAACAATTGCACAGTACTGAAAAGGGAAATATCATTTTTGGATCCAGTCATGCAAACACTTACATGAGTAATCCCATTGGGAGATTCACCTGTGCTTAATGCTTGGGATCCTAGACCTGGGTTTCCCAAAACATATCATATTTAATCCCTACTTTTAATGTAGCAATACTGTGTGCCAAATAACTAAAGAAAACAAACATTTAAAACCATGAAAGATCAACTTGCTGCTATTGGCTTCACTGAATTTCTTATTTATATACTTTACAACTTTTTAGAACCTCACAAAGGATATGCTGGGATTGGTTTAGCAAATAAGAGGGCCAAAAGGCCCTTAATTTATTTTGTTTTAGAGAGAGCATGATTTTGCTTATGTCATGTATTATCATTGATTCCACTTCCTACTTTTATGCACTACTAAATTAACTTTTCTGGGGCTATGGTATCTTTTCACTCTATGTAAAGACAGAGTTTTCTAGGTGCTTAAATTGTTGCGTATCTCTTTGGGTAAAGGCAATTCTTGTGAAATAAGGGTTAGCCAAATTGGGCCTTAAATTCATCTCTGAAAGCAAAAATGCAACCATCAGTCACTCTACCTTTGTCAGTTAAAGCATGCTTTTGTGCCACTTTTCATATTGCTGTTGTATAAACTAAATGAAAGAAAGTGGAAACAAGTGAACAGCCTTTTCTACAGTTATATTACAATTTTGATTTTTTTTTTAAGTGTTTCTTATTGGTTTAAATCAGAATTCCTAATTATGTACTTATTGACTTGATTCACAAGCCAACATGATATAAGCTTTGTCCATTACTAATTTTATGCTGTTTGGGGACAAATCCCTTGTTTACTTTATTTTGATTTCAGAGCGTCATGAACATGATGCACGTTATAAGTATCCCATATTCCTTAATGAAAGTGAATCCACTATCATGGATACAGAAAGTCTGCCAGTACAAAGGTAAGCATCAGAAGTGCATAAAGATATTTTTGAAAAGTCAAACTCAGAAAAGCAAGTTGTTGCTATTGAGACTATTTAGCTGTAATTTACTCATTCCTACATCTTAAAATAACTTCTACACAGCACATTAATAATTTTTTCACTTTTAGCAAAAGTCGCTTGCGTAAAATCCAGGGACATGCACTGGGCATTAGTGGCACATCGAGATCAAAGAGATATCAACCTTTCCTCATTGCGTATGCTAATAGTGGCCGATGGCGCAAATCCTTGTAAGTGATGCTTGTATAATAAAACAAAGAATATGATTTTTATTTCCTGTCTTACGTTTTAAGTTTCAGTCTTCAGTCACATTAGCAAAAAATGTTTAACAAAAGTATAAGGTTTATCTACTGCAAACTACACAATATTTGTGGAAACAGTAATTAATTTTGGATTTTTTTAAAATGTATTTTTCCTTAGCTAATCCTGAAGCAAACTTGATATTCCGCATAACGTAAGTCGCAGTAAATCCAGTTTTGTTTAACCTGACAGCCATATAGACTGAAATAAATTATCTTTAATTTGTAGAAAGAAGCAGAAGGTTTGCTTCTGAGCAACAGAGAATTTGAGGGGGTGGGGATATTTGCACTATTCTAGACAACTGCATCTGGATCACTTCATGAAAATTAGTATTAATCAGAACTTTCTCCATGTAATTTTTAAGATACAGTGATATAGATCTTCCGCTCATCTATTGTAACTTGCTTTGAGTTCCAGAGTAAATCCTTCCTTAATGTGCCTTTTGTTAAACATATTGTATGTGTACTTCACATCTTAGATCCATCTGTAGTGGCTCTTCTACCCACAAACCATGAAACGATTTATGCCTGAAAGCTAATCTTTAATATACCATATATAGTTGAGCTCTACCAGATATGATGTTTTCCATATGTCATCTAGATCCTTTTGTCCTGAAAACCCATGTACGTGCATCAAAATGTTTTGTATGTGAATAGCATTGTCTCAGAAGTCAGATAATTTTTCTGCTCTGATTTTTACTCCAGGGTCTATTTCTTCCTGTGATGCATTTCTTAATGTCTTCCAAAGTAAAGGCCTAAGACAGGAGGTCATTTGTCCTTGTGCCAGTTCACCAGAAGCTCTCACGGTTGCCATTCGAAGGTACTGTGTTACACAAATTTTAAAAAACGGTCTATAGAACAATACATTTAAACTAAAAAAATGAAAAATTATATTCAAGCAAGTTTAAGGCTGTATAGTTAGCATTTACATTATCCATCTTGTATTCATCTTTGTACTAAATAGGACCTGCAGAATGTGTGGCACCCTAACTAGTTTTGGAGAGAGAGAACAATATGATCAAGTTCATAATATAATTTTAGTTTAAAATCAAAGAGGCTAACATGCAAAACCTGTGTGGAAACCCCTGTAAAATCCCACAATAAAGCAGTGAATGAATTAAGAGGAGGGAATTTTAATTGAATTGCAAGAGTGGGAAAATCGTGCTTCAGAACTCAACAACCAGTGTCTTTCTGGAAAATTACAGCAGGCCTCTGATGGTCATTGGCTGAATGGTTTTTTTCTTAATGATTAGAGAAGCTCCATAATCCCCTGGAAATGTGTTATCCGCTCGGTTGTGCCTATGCCTGGAAATGGGGTGTATAAATTTCAACAAAAATGCCAGAACTTCATATTTACTCGTGATTGTGGATAGGTAGTGGCCACCTATCCTCGGTTTGTGACACATTGTGATATGATGGGGAAAGACATAACTGCAGCACATTCCAATGTATGTGCCATAGTATCATGACTTTGTTCAAAAGTGGAAACTCTGGAGAGTGGATATGTCATCCTAGATGGTCAGTTCAAATGCCCTTCTAATGTCCAGATTTCTAGAGCTGTTTTTCAGTGTATAACCTCGTTAAGGCATCTGATTTAATATTGTGAAGCTTTGTAATTATGTTAAATAAAATATATTGGCAAAGCTTAAAATATAATGCCTGTTAGGAAAAATTTAATCTGATTTTTCAAGTGCAGTTTTGTGGATTACTGCAGGAAGAAAGATAAGGTACCAGGAATGTGTTTAGCTAGGTCCCAACTCCGTTAACATGCCTGGGAATTATCCAGCAATAACTTATACAATCCAGGTCAACCTTCCTTTTGTAATCCATATCACCTTGGGGAGGGCCACCATCAGCACTGTTTCCCTTTTAACCTGGTCCTAGAACTGTTGCTAGGACCTCAGTGCCTTTTTGTTTGACTAAGGTTGAGAACATGGGGCTGACTCTTTGCTGTACCAGACATTAGTACCCTGCAACCTGTTGGCCACCTTCAGTGAATACCTTCCCCTAATCCTGATTCCAGTTTTGATTTGTCATGGAACCAGACCACTTATTGACAAGTACCTGCACTGCACTTATTGCCAAACTGACACTTGAACAGATTACCGCTTAACCTACCCACCAGGCCCCTAAGCTGTGGAGAAGACAAAAATCCCCATCCAGGCTAATCAGGCAATAAGGGAAAAAACTCTTTTGCAGCCCAAAAAGGCAACTAGCATGATGCTCACAGCAAGGTCCAGAAACAGGGCCCTAATCTAATCCCAAGGAGGTGGCACCATGGGTAACAGGATTTATAAACCCTCCTCTTGGGTACGTGGGATTCAGTGAACCCTTCTATCTGTCCAGTTAAACAAGCAGCTCCACATCTCTCCTCCTAATCCTCAAGAGGTCTGAGGAACCACAAGGAGGGGAGGAAAAAGAGGGAAGGCATTCCTTATAGGCACTAAAGGGTTTTCTTTTGCCTGCTGGCCCAGACAGTGCCTCTCTCAAATCCGAAGCTGCAGAATGGAGGCATTCGTCAAATGTTTGAACCTTAATGCATAATAGGAGGTCTGTCCTTTTTAGCTTTAGAATTCTGTGCTAAAATCCATTTTGAACTTTTAAGGGTCCATTTTCATATTATGTACCTTTGATAGGTTACCTAAGAGGTTTTATTAACAAATAAAATAGATAATGAGTGCAAAGTATTTTTTATTTTTAGAACCTTGTTCTGCAATTATGTAGCAATCATCTTGTTACAGGGAATGCTATTGAACTTGTAAATGCTTGTGTAAAGTCTGTAAATAGCAAGATAATCTTCCTGAACTCTGAAACTTTAGGATCTTTCACATTCTATTCAAACAGTCATTCTTGACGATAAAGTCATTATCACACAAATTCCACAGATTAGCATCTGAAGCATGTATTAAAATGACTGACTACAGATTTGCTGTACACAGGGTTTCCTGTTAACACTGCAACTTCTTCAATATACTTTTCTAAGCTGTGATCGATAATTATAGATGTTCCTTCCGAGAACACTAAGAAAAAGCCATTCCTCTTGTAAAATGCCTGTATAATTTAGAAAAAGGCAATTAGTGTTAGATTAATTGCTGCTTTAACCAGAAATTCAAGGCATAATACCATAGCTGAAGGCTGCAGAAAAGTAATTTCATGTGCAAAACGGTGGTCAAGGTGTTTTTGTAATGCCACTTGATGAGCTGCCTCTAGCGGACTGCATCAGGCCCTGATACTGCCGACACTTGAGTGCTTAACTTTAACCGCACAAAGGCTTCCATTGAAGTCAATGAATGCAGGTCATAAGCCAAGTGTTCTAATCTATTGTACATGTTCCTAAAAGGGAGGGAACTCTGTACTTCTGCACACACAATCTTTTTAATCCAAGAATCTCAAACTACTTCACAAATACTAAATGTTAAGACTTCCTTCATTTACATCTTGAGGTAGATTTGCATTCTCCCCCTTTTACACACAGGGAACCTGAGGTACAGATATGTTAAGTGACGTACGCACATTCACTTAGCCTATGAACTGGATGGAAATAAAACCCTTATCTCATTGCCTCTATTTCTTAATCTCAAAATTTATCCTTCTTGTAATTAACCTTAAAGATCTTCATATTCTTTTCTTAGAAATAACCAGTATGCAGATGCAGTTCAAGTTGTTAGCTTTAACCTAAAAAGTTCTAAATGTCTTGGAAACGCGCTACTTGAATCCCCTTTTCTTCTCGGTTTACTTTTTTCCCCATAATTGCTTAGCAGAGATACTCATGTAGGGATGCCCTGGTTTCAACTTCATAGGGCTGATAAGACATATTCCTGAAGGGGACTGTGTGTCTTGGAACTGCTCCCATTCTTGATCCACCAGACCCTGGATTTGTTTAATAAAACAAGGGAGATGTATGCCAAAAAGTCCCATGTTGGCTTCTGCTCTGTTAAAAGTACCAGTATGAGGAACTGTGTGAGCGAATTGGAGATGGAAATCAGTGAAAACAGGCATTTTATTTTCATGTTTAAGAGCGTTCAAACAATGTAATGTGCGTGTGGGGATTGGGAGTGAGAGAAAGTTGATCAATAATGTGGTTGAGAACTCCTTTTAAATGATGGAAATGTTACTCATCATGGCTGCCAATTTACTAGCCTCCATTTGTTATGCTCTAATGCATATTTGAGCCTGCCTATAGCCTTCTTTGCTGACATTGTAATTTCAGAAATGTCTCAAAATACCTATTAACTGAAATTTATTATATAAATCACTACGAGTCTTATTTGAACATGGTTAGCTAAGACCTATCTAAGTATTTAAAGCATAGCAGAGGAGACATGATATATAAAAAGAACATTATCTGAAAACACAAGCATTTTTTATAATGGATTACACAGCACAACTGCAAAAAACCAAGATGCATATGGGCTCTTACATTGATCTTGAAAATAGTTTAGTCTGTCTATATTACATGCGAGCAATATCCCTAACCAATTCAGCATTGTTATACTCCATTTTACATTGTAAAGTACAATGTAGTGTGAGTCTCTTTTTCCAGTTTCACTCCGACTTAACTCAGTAACTTACGTGAGTCAACATTAGTTTGTTCAAGCTACATACTGTATATGTATAATTGTATTCACTAATATAATGTGCACATTTATACTGAAACAAACTGACAAAGCAGCTATGCCTGAGTTGTAGAATAATATAATATCTTACGAGTGAATTTAACCAAACCTAGAGTCACAAAGGAATTCTCTTTCACAATGTCTGAACTTTTTGTAATGTAATGGTGAAAATTACAATGACTACACCTGATAGTTAAGAGTAATAAGCTAGACAGTAATGCATTAGAATAATTAAGTTATGCGTGTTAAAACTGTGTTGATAAAATTATTGCTGCATGTACTGAAACTTGGCGTTGAATGTATTAAAAAATGTAATATCTTATGTTCAAAGGCTGATGCCTAACCATGTGGCAAAAAAGTCACATCCGTGGTCTAAGTACAGAACTGGGAGTCAAGACTACTTCAGTTCTAATCCTGACTTTCTGACACTCACACTATAGCCCTGGTCACATCACTTAAACCTAAATTCTAAATTGACTAAGGTTTCTCAGTTTGGGCTTCCAAGAATTGAGGCATCCCAAATTGCTAGAGGTCTGATTTCCAGAAGCATTTGTCTCTAGTTGGGCATCCCAAAATTACTAGTCAGTTGTGAACATTTGTGCATTAACCTCTCTCCATTTCCCTATTTGTAAAATGGAGCTAATGCCTCTCACTTGGCAACTGAGTGAATTAATGTTTCTAAAAGTTTTTGGGGGTTAAAAAAAATTACAGTGGGTGAGATTAGAGTTATACTTAGCACTCTATAGCAACATACTTCTGGGTGGACACTGACAGTGAAAGCTGGCATCTCTAATTATCAATGACTTGGAGAAGAATTATGTCAGATGTAGTAGAGTGGATGAGGATGATGTAGAGAATAAATCAAGATTAAATTTAAGAAATGCTAATATTTAAGACAGTATCGGAGTATTTTTGATGATAATCCAGTACAAATGAGGAAAAGATAATGGTTTGCCTGGTGAAACATCCTGCCCATTCAAGTTATTGACACTTGTTGCAGGCCAACAGATGACAGCAATCAGCCTCCAGGCAGGGGAGTTTTGTCCATGCATGGTCTCACCTACGGAGTAATTAGAGTGGATTCTGAAGAAAAGCTTTCTGTCCTGACTGTGCAAGATGTGGGCTTGGTGATGCCAGGAGGTACGGATTGGCGCAACTTTCTCTGAAATATGTAATATATAGAAACATGAGCCTTTTTCATTAATTATACTATATAATGCTATTAATAGAAATATTTTCCTAATGAAGGTTAGGATGTATATACTTTAAAGTGTACAATCTAAAAATATGATCACACAGAACTTTCTTTTTTTCCTTGGGATTTCCAATATACGTTTTCTCCCCAGTATTTACTGTGGTCACATGTTCAGCCTCCACTCATTAGCCACAGATTGCTTTCATTTTAAGTGGTCTGGCAACACCCGATTCTACTCCATTGTCCTCATGAAGGCATGCTCAGCACTAATGCCTTACCCCTAAAATACCCAGAACAAAATTAATTTGGAATTCTGTATCCAGAGACTAGAACACAAGTATCCATAGAAAAAAGAGTGACCCAGACCAGATCAAGGTATTATAGGTTATTTTCTTAACCTACTGTAAATATAAATAAAACTGCTTGCTGCAGACTTGCAAGCCTCTTTATTCAGACACGATTATATTATAAAAAGAAGGGATGTATCTTAAGCGGATGGTAGTTATAAAATTCAGCCAAAAGCAGTAAGCCAGAGTTTTTAAAAATGACATCAGGTTTTTATATCTAAATTCATTTTACATGAGTTGTACTGATTGGAAAAGACCAATGTTGTTGTGTTTCTTAACAGAACTTCTTATACATTATGCACCAAATGAATTCTCAGTTTCAGTTGAACAACTTAAAAATGAAGCCGTAGTATAAAAATATTTTATAGATATATTGGTTTATGTCTGATTATATATTCTGATCTAATTCAAAGGAAGGTATAATACAGATACTCTTGTGATTATCCTCACTATGAGTGGAGAAGCATCCAAGACTTTACATTTGCACTTATTAAGGCATTTTGCTCTGCTTCCCTTCTCTCTTTCACCTTGGCCTCTTTCCAGTCACAAAGGTTTGTACTTACGACAGACTCCTACTACAGAGATTGCTGCTAAGAGGCATACCTGGCCTTACTTTTATGCCAAGATTGGAAGTGGCAGAACTCCAGCAGTACCTTTGGTGCAGTGATAGGATGCACCAGAATGTCTTCCAACAAGCACACTCTTTCTCACCGTTGCAACTTTTCCTTCTCCTCTCTCCCCCCATATGCACTCTTTTTTTTTTGTCTCTCTCTCTTCTTCCCTTTGGCCACTGTAAATATTTTTTTTTACTTATTGGTCCCCTCCGCTTAGCTCCTGCAAAACTCCAATACAAAACTGATGGGAGACTATACTGGTAATTCTTTACAAAGCAACACACTACTAGTGCTAGTCTGATGGGCAGAATAACTGGATCTCTTGCATGGGTTTTACTCACTACTTGGTGAGAGCTGACCTTCCCGCCTTGACGTCTGTTGCTGGCAACTGGATATAGCATAATTATCATTCAGGAGCTAAAGCAAAACATTTTATTTTGTACTGACCACGATAAATATATTATCCCAGGTGCAAAATCAAGGAGTCAGTTTGGCCAAAAGAAGTTTTTATTTTTCCGATTGCCTTTATATAAAGTTCTTGCCACGGTTTGTCTAAATATTACATTATCTTTACTGTTGTTAAAATGTCTTAATGGTTGAGCAGTTTTGTATGTCTGGCATTAGTGTCTGCATATACTTCGTTCATTGAAGTTTCTGGTCCACAGCCTTCCCTCATCACTGACTTTCTTCTGTAGTTTCCATAATATTTTGAAAGTCTTTTGCTTTCTCTTCAGCTATAATGTGTGCAGTGAGACCAGATGGAATTCCTCAGCTCTGTAGAACAGATGAAATAGGAGAACTTTGTGTATGTGCTATTGCAACAGGTACATCATATTATGGACTCTCAGGCATGACCAAGAACACTTTCGAGGTGAGTCAGAATGAAGACATGCAACAGAATCCTCTTAACTCTTCAAAGTTGAGAAGACTGTTTGGGGTGTGTGATAATACTAGTAATGCTATTAATAATTACTAATTACTACTAGAAAAACAATGAGGAGTCCTTGTTGCACTTTAGAGACTAACACATTTATTTAGGCATAAGCTTTCGTCGTCTAAAACCCACTTCATCAGATGCATGCAGTGGAAAATACAGTAGGAAGATATATATACACAGAGAAAGTGGGGAGGAGGATATGCAGTTGTTTAGGGTAGCTGTATGCACAACTTGATGGTTCCGAACACTTTGAAAACTGCTGAGAATTTAGATTTAAAAAGCTGTCTTCACCAAGCCCACAATTTAGCCAACATTTAGATGACTGATATTGTAGGCATCCTTGCAGAAATATGTTTTGAGAGATTTGAAGAAACAACTGAGATGTAATTCTTTGAATTTCTTAATTCTGCTTGTGGCACCTTAGAGACTAACAAATTTATTTGGGCATAAGCTTTTGTCGGCTAAAACCCACTTCACCAGATGCATGCCGTGGAAAATACAGTAGGAAGATATACATACACAGAGAACATGAAAAAAATAGGTGTTGCCATACCAACTCTAACGAGACTAATCAATTAAGGTGGGCTATTAGCAGCAGGAGAAAAAAACTTTTGTAGTGATACTCAGGCTGGCCCGTTTTAAATAGTTGACAAGAAGATGTGAGTAATGGTAGGAGGAAAATTAGCATGGGGAAATAATTTTTACTTTGTATAATGACCCATCCAATCTTATCCAGTCTTATCATTTCTAATCTTATCATTTGTGTAGTCTAAACAGAGTTAATTTTTTTCCTTCATAATGACAGTTTCAGTGTTACTCAGAACTGTGTATTGATGAGAATGATAAGTACTGTACCCTGAATAAATAACAGGGGCGAGGGGTTGAAATGACAGTTCTAAGTCAATCCATGGAAGCCAGGAATCTTGTATACTGCAGTGGTTTGGAATTTTTAGAATCACTTTTTGCCATGCTGAAAGAGCAATTAATGATAGCCAGCATGACTGGTCATCCAATATTTGACAGGTTTCCAAGGCAGAAATGTACTTAGACTAATTTTGGAGCTAGAATTTAATAGCATTAGCAAAATCAATCATAACTGGTAATATCCAGTTGGTAGTAACTCAGACCCTAGTTAAGCATGTGTGTAAAGTTAAGCATATAAGTAGCCCATTGGCTTAATGGGGCTACTCACATGCTTAAGAATCTTGGCCAAGTCACTTAAGATCCTTTTCTTTTTTAAGAATGTCTTTCATGTGAAAGTGAGTCAAGAGTCAATTATCTGCTTTCAGGCCTAATTATGATGATGATAATTTATTCTTTCTTCAGTAAGTCATCCGTGTGCATCAGAGGACAGAATTTGACCTTTCTTCTTGTTATCTGAGCCTCAAAGGACAAAATACAGAAACGTTGACTTTTATTGAAGATTCACAGTGGTGGCCCTCAGCTTGTGATTGCCTTAGATAACTAAGAACTTGTATTTACATATCCTCATTATCTGCAATTTTCATGGCATTTGCTGTAGTCATTTAGGAAAATAAAGGCATTCCTGCAGAAACCAAAGGAACATAATTTATTCAACTTACATAAAATTGACAGGTGTCTACTGTATATTAAAATTGCTTGACTTGTTCTGATTATCTGTTTTTTTTTCTGAAGCATATTCCTTTAATGGGAAAGGACATTTCCAGTGATATTTTTATTATTTTTTCTTAACTGCCCTGCATTTTGGACCTAAATTTATTTCCTTCCCCTCAAATATTTTTTATCCTTTACTGTTAAATAATTTACAACATAGAATCTAAGTTGTGGAAATGAAGCTATGGAATGGGTGTATCCTAAATATATTTGTCAGAAGTGTTCATCACAACAGGTGGCGAGGTTTGGGTCTAGAGTGGAGTGAGCACTTTTCATTCCCAAGGAAGCCTACAGTGCTAGTAACACTGGGGATTAGGTTCTCTATGTAGGGAATATGAATAACTGTATTTCGGTTTGTCTTACAGGTATTTCCTATGACTAGTTCAGGAGCTCCTATAAGTGAATACCCTTTTATAAGGACAGGATTACTAGGATTTATTGGACCAGGAGGGCTTGTCTTTGTTGTGGGCAAAATGGATGGTCTAATGGTGGTCAGTGGAAGAAGACATAATGCTGATGACATCGTAGCAACAGCCCTGGCTGTCGAACCAATGAAGTTTGTCTACAGAGGAAGGTTTGCTTCACTTTTTTTTCTGTGTAAATTGAGATCTTTGTTTTGCTTAAAGCAGGTGTAATTGGTCCAGCATTTAAAAATGTCTGTGGCAGCCCTGACCCATCCACACTAAACTTCCAAATGTTGCTTACACCAGTGGAGTTGCACTAGTGTTGGCAACGGTGGGAAACGTGTGCAGAATTTCCTTGTGTAGAGAAGGCTGTAGACTTCTGCAAGATCACCAGATACAAGCCTAACTTTTACTTTGTAGCTCCCCTTCTAAAAAGGATAATCATAATCCCTGACAGAACAAGGAGCAATGGGGGGAGGTCTAGGCTGGATATTAGGAAACTCTATTTCATTGTTCTAAATTTCAAACACTGCTGCATTTCTAGGTTCCTAAATAATTGCATGCTTCATGTTTGTGTGAAATTACAAATTTTGGTTTTGAAAAGATGAAGGCTACTTAAACAAGGGCCACTTGTAACACCCCTTTAAAAAAACAGCAAGCTACTGGTTTTACAGTTCTTGTAATGTCTTTCCTCCAAAGCTACTCAGGTTTAACAATTACATCAGGGTTTCATGTTACAATTTTCAGTAGAAGAACTGGTACTTGAAGCACCATTCTTCTGAATAATACAAATAATTAACAAATAAGTTACAAAATATTCTCTTCAAGAATGAAATTGCCTTTTCTGCAGTCACTATTCTTACCCAATACCCTTTCCTTTTTGTGTTTTGCAGAATAGCAGTGTTTTCAGTGAGTGTCCTTCATGATGAAAGGATAGTTATTGTAGCTGAGCAAAGGCCGGATTCCACAGAGGAAGACAGTTTTCAGTGGATGAGCAGAGTTCTCCAGGTAATGTTCCTATGGTAATTCTGAAGTTTGCTGCTTCAATTTTATATTCCCTTTATTGATCTTTCAACACAATAAAGATTGTAATCTGACATGCTTCTTTGAGTGGGCATGTGGATTTCACTGTAGGCCCATATGATGGAAATCTTTTGAATACCAGTGTTCATCAGGGCCATGCATGTACTTTCTGCCTCCTCATGTTCCCCTGTGAGGGCAGGAAGGGCAGAGTGGCCACAACGCTCCATCTCGTTTCTCCTACTGCTGGTGGCAGCAAGATGAAATCTAGCAAGTATCCAATCCGCTACTATCCTTGGAGGCTTAAAAACTGTTCTTTTCATCAAATTTGTGAAGAAATCTTCATCTTTACACCGTGACTAGACTGAGAACCTCCCCTGTACCCCCCTAAATAGAATGGTGAGGTCCTTTGTGCCAACTACCACGTCTCATGGTGGACTCCAAATCTTCAGGGCTTTAAGGATGGACACAGTTGATTTCATTTCTGCCTAGTGGGGAGCGGGGACAGGTGCTCTGTGTGCAAATCCTCTGGATCCAGGACCCAAAAATCCAGAGACTCTCAGCTCAATTATATCTGCTAGAGCAGTCCACACAGGGTCACTTCAGACGCAGAGGTGATAGCTACAATCAGATACAGTGGCATCAGCTAGTATTCCCTGAAGCACAGATCATACACTGGAATCAAGCACTGGAAAAAAGGCAGAGCCAGCACTAGTGACTTTGACACCAGCCACCTCCACTGTGAAATCGTTGGCACTGGAAACTGTAACCATCTGCACTGACAGCCTTGATACTGACTGCTCCAGCATTTGCTGCACCGCCCTCCCAGGCAGTAAAGCTGACACCTGTGCCTGTACGTAAAGATGAAGCTCACTCAGAACAGAGTGGAACCCAAATATAGCTCCAGTCATGAAGGGAAGTCCTGGAAGGAGAACACAGCATCACTCCTTGAAGGACAGAGCATCAGACCTAGAACAGCACAGGGAATGATAGACTCACACCAATCTCAGTACTGGTATGCCCAGCAAGGTCCCAGAGATACCCCCTGAATGAATCTGGATAACCTCCAGAAATGCTTCTATGCTGAAGAGACAGCTGGCACTGAAACTGTCCCTGGCACCATATCCCCCTACAGACCACCATTCAAAAAGAGAGACATTCCTTGTCATCACCAGTTTACTCCTCCTTGCTAGCTTAGAGTAGAGGTCCCTCTTCTGTGCTTTCCTGTATGTGTTCAGTATTGAGCTACCCTGCATGGCCTTCTGATCTGTTCTTCAGAATTCCACAGTGTAGATCATTGCGTACAACAGCTACACCAGTGCACTACACCAACAAGCAAGGAGGCACACGCTCATTTCCCATCTCTTAGGAAGCTGTCAAGCTCTGGACATGTGCCACCAACAGAGGAGAAGCCCAGTGGTTCTTTGTCTCTTGGGAGTCAGCAATGAGCAGGTGGACTTCCTAAGCAGACAACCCATGACCAATCACAAGTGGCCCCCGCAAAGATCTGTCATAGAGCTTATGTTCCATCATGGGGGAAGGGAGAGGGTTCCCATAATAGAATTGTTTGCCACCCAGGGCAAAGCCAGATGTCAGTTTCTGTTACAGAGGGGGCATAAGCCAGGGCACATTGCCCATCTTCCTTCTGCACTGGAGTCCAGGCCTAACTTTGTCTTTCTACAGATTCCCCAGGATGATTTCCAAAATAAAGATCACTCTCGTGGTTCTGTAGTGGCCCAGGCAGTTTTGCCTGACAGACCTGCTGTGGATGTTCATTCTGACATCAATCCAGCTCTGACTGTCCAGACCTGATCTCACAGCATCATTGCCAGACACTCCATCCAGACCCGAAGTCCCTGCACCTGATGACTTGTACATTGGCTGGTTAAATACCATGAACAGGGACTTACCAACCAGTCAGAGAATCTGCTCCTACCTGAGACCTCAACACCCTCCTCTCAAGGCTCCTGGGGACACTTTTCAAACCCCTTACAGAAGACTCCTCTCTCTTTATCTTGCTATTTCTTTAGCCAGGAGAGCTACAAACATTTATGGCTGACCATCCTTATACAATGTTTTAGAGGTGTTGCGTAATCTCCAGGTTTCATCTGAACTGATAAATTTGCCTGTCTCCTTCCTAAAACCCATCTCTGTGTTGGGAAAAAAGTCGTCATATACACTAGACATTTCCAGAGCCGTGCTTTACTACATTGTCAGAATAAATCCATTCAGACTGTCTTTTCCGTTATTCCTGACTGTAGCCACCTGTTCCAAGGACTAGGCCATCTCATCCCACAGAATATCTAAATGGATAACACAGTGAGCCGAAACTTCCTACCTATTTTAAAGGGATACAGTCAATTTTAATTACGCTTTTCTCTGAAAAATATGTGCTTACTGTTTTTTCAAGCAGTCCCTAAAGTAAAAGGTTACAGAAGAGAATACTTCTGTTTTTCAGTTTTGCCTTGTGCATTTGACAGCACTGTGTAGAAAGCCAGTCTCATAGTTTCCCCTGTATATTCTGTCAGTTTCCCTTCTTGTTTGAGAATCATTTCACGTAGTGATCAGGGAGAGATTAAATCTTTAACAAGCTTTTTTTCCCTTTTGATTTAAACTCCAGAAATTAACAGGGAAGTTCAGATGCAGGAGTGGCACCTGCCACTGCTTTTTATCCTTCTGAAGTTAATTAGATTTTAAGTTGCTAGTGTCCCTTTTAACAATAGCATTAAAAGCACACACCAATTAAAATCAGATTTGCCTGTGAACTGTATCTGCCTGTGCTTTCATTAGTAGATCACCTGCAGTGAATTACTGCTAGAACATAGTTATGGAGAGAGTCAGGCACATCAGCCCAAATCTGTATGAAATTCACCAGGGTCTTTAATTGATGTTCATCTATTTATGTTGGGTTGCTTTTTTTTAACAATCTGGATTTTCAAATGGTTATAACAAACAGTGGTGAAGTAAATTTCTTTTCGTATTTACTCAGTGAAGAGCACTCTCCTCCTCTGATATTTCTGAAAAGTGTATTTACGGTGGCAGGTAATTGCTAGATTGTCTTCTGAACAAGTTTAGAGAACCAAATGAATACTGTAGTGCTCATAAGTACAGTGATTAGCCTTACTTCGTTAACTTCAGCTTCTTGATTTTTTTTTTCCTAGGCTATTGACAGTATCCATCAAGTGGGTGTTTACTGCTTAGCACTAGTACCAGCAAACACGCTTCCTAAGACCCCTTTAGGCGGCATACACTTATCAGAAACCAAACAACTTTTTTTGGAAGGCTCATTGCATCCCTGTAACGTATTGATGTGCCCACATACCTGTGTAACAAACCTGCCTAAACCACGACAGAAACAGCCAGGTAAGCTGAGAAGTGGCATAAGCTATTAATAGTCTATGTTTGTGATGTTCTATGCCATAATATCAGTAGGAGCTCAGGGTGCTCACCCCCTTACAGATTCAGTTACATAATTTGAACTGTGAACCGTTTCACTCTCCTAAAAATACTTTGATTGAAAATGGCTCTATAGCAGACTACACTGAGATATACAGAAAGACTTCGGGTTGAATAAATACTCAGTCTGTTGACTCAAGCCCAATAACAAGTCACTTCACTAACAGGGATGTGCCCACACTGCAAAATTGAATCTGAATCCAGATTTTGAACTCACATAGTTGTAGAGTGTCTGGATCTGTGGCTCTGGTTTGGCCCCTCTCCACATACTAGTTACTAAGCACTAGTGATTTTGCACAAACAAAATACTATGACATCTGAAATACTCTCCTCTTCAGTGCCTGAAACTTAGGGGTCGTCCATTATAGAACCTAGAGCATATTTACAATAACATTTCCCTTGTTTCTCTAATTTGCCACTCTTGAACAAATGCTTGAGAACACAAAGAAAGTAATTGAGCCTTGCAAAGGCATTATAAAAATGAAATATCAGAGACTGATAGTGGCTTGTCAAGAAAATGATAGTAATAGGAGATGCCAGCTAGCTGTAAAATTCCGTCTGGCAGGCTCATGTAGTTAAAGTTAGTCATGTAGTTAAATACTGTGTGTTCCTGAACAGAGGGTTTTGTCTGTATGTGCTGTGTTCAACCTCAGTGGATGGTAAAGGGGAGGCCAGGAAGAGAGTAGATCTCTGGGGTATTTTGCTTTTTTTTTTCATGCAAAATAACGAAGAACCACAGTGCATATTTCAACATGGGCATCGGTATGTTTTTGTGACTCTTCCTTTGGCCAAAGTTTTGGGCTTCTTTGTCCTAGTGCAAGCTTGACGCACATGGTACTTCATCAGCAATCAACACCTAAAAGCACAGAACAAAAATACTACAACATTGGTAACTGCAACAGCAACATTTATCAGAAGTATATAGTCTCCAGTTTGCAATAGTTGGCATAATGTCAGTGAAAGCCAGCTTGTATGTAAATGTTAGTGGTGATATGTTCCTTTCTTGTAAACCTGACTTCACTTTCTCCAGTCTATTCAATGTATTGAATCAAGGGCTCTCAAATACTTTCATAATGTGAACCATCTACCCTCCCAGTCCTGATCACTTACAAACACCTACAACACCTGCTTGTATGGAAAAGAAATAGTAGAAAAATATTAATGCATTTTAGTTTGTTCTAACTCAGCATACTAGCTGAAAATAAGGAGTGGCCAAATCTCTGCAGGCCCCAATTGGCCCATTGACCACAGTTTGAAAATATATATATAATTTTAAAACTGTATACCTGTTGCTTCAGCAATGGATCTCTTTGGAATGCATGATATTTCATGGTTTTCATTGTTTCTATGGCTACAGTTTACATACCTTAAACATGGACTGAACTGTTAGGATATTCTCAAAATGTTGTTCACTGAACTTGGTAATGGGAAAAACTTCACCTGCTGCAAGAGAAGGGATAATGAGAATTCTTAACTATAAGCCTCATATTCTTATTGTATTTAGCATGTTTCTAATACATTCTAGAAATTGGCCCTGCCTCTGTGATGGTGGGGAACCTGGTCTCTGGAAAAAGAATTGCTCAGGCTAGTGGCAGAGATCTGGGACAGATAGAAGACAACGATCAGGCCAGAAAGGTAAGTGAAATCTTTCCAAATATATCTTTGAAAGCAGCAGAGAATCCTGTGGCACCTTATAGACTAACAGAGGTTTTGGAGCGTGAGCTTTCGTGGGTGAAAAGAAGTGTACCCAGAAGCCTCCTACTGCAAGACAAACCCAAGAAAGAAACCAACAGGACTCCACTGGCCATCACATACAGCCCCCAGCTAAAACCCCTCCAACGCATCATCAGGGATCTACAACCCATCCTGGACAATGATCCAACTTTCACAGGTCTTGGTGGCAGGCCAGTCCTCGCCCACAGACAACCTGCCAACCTGAAACGTATCTCACCAGCAACTGCACACCGCACATAGTAACTCCAGCTCAGGAACCAATCCATGCAACAAACCTCGATGCCAACTCTGCCCACATATCTACACAGCGACACCATCATAGGACCTAACCAGATAGCCACACATCACTGGTTCATTCACCTGCACGTCCACATGTAATATACGCCATCATATGCCAGCAATGCCCCTCTGCTATGTACATCGGCCAACTGGACAGTCACTACGGAGAAGGATAATGGACACAAATCAGATATCAGGAATGGCATATACAAAAACCTGTAGGAGAGCACTTCAACCTCCTTGGCACACTATAAGAGACCTTAGGTGGCTATCTCTGCAGCAAAAAAATTCAGGACCAGACTGCAAAAGAGAAACTGCTGAGCTTCGTATTTGCAAATTTGACACCATCAGCTCTGGACTAAACAAAGACTGTGAATGGCTTGCCCAATTACAGAAACCAGTTTCTCCTCCTTGTTTTCACACTCTACTGCTAGAACAGGGCCTCACCCCCCTGACTGAACTAACCTCGTTATCTCTAGGCCTTGCTAGCATATATATACCTGCCCCTGGAAATTTCCACTACCTGCGTCTGACGAAGTGGGTATTCACCCACGAAAGCTCACGCTCCAAAACCTCTGTTAGTCTATAAGGTGCCACAGGATTCTCTGCTGCTTTCACAGATCCAGACTAACACGGCTACCCCTCTGATACCAAATATATCTTGTATGTGACTTAAGTTCAGTATCTGAACTGTTGCAACTATAATAGCTTAACTTTTTTGTATTGTTATCCCATACTTGTTGGCTTAGTTGGAATAAAAATTTGAGTTCTAGAATAGATATGAGGAAGGGATTACCTGCATTATTTTTTTAACATGTCTACCTTCATTTAGAAATTTTAACTTGGATCTATGTACTGTGTGAAGTGTTAACTTTCTAGTGTTTCTGTTATAAGTGCCCCTGTACTGGTTTTTTTATTATTTTAAGTGGAGTCTAGGAAGTTCATTTGGTAGATACGCTCTTGATCTTGAGTTTTGTTGTCTAAGTTCTGTTAAATGTATTGCATTTCCACTCTAGTCTTCTCAGTGGAGAGAGTAATTATTAGAGAGACTAGTTGGGTGAGGTAATATCTTTTATTGGACCAACTTCTGTTGGTAAGAGAGAGTAGCTTAAAGGACTGGGAAAGGGATTCAGAGTGTCACAGCTAAATAAAAGGTGGAATTGATTGTTTAGCATATGTAATGAACCCTCCTTGTAAGAGACCATTCAAAATGAAGTGGCCAGTTAACATAAAATAGGTAATGATTGTGAGATGGCAAACATACAAACATTAGTGGTTTTTAAAAGTAAGTTAGGGAGGGAGGCGTGTTAGAAGTAACTTTGAAACTAGAGCCAGGCTTAGATCAAGAGATACTATTACTATTCAGAACCAATTTACTGCTTTGAAAGTACACTGATTAAGTCATACTTCAGGCAGTAATCTTAGAATTCTAAACAGGTCTGCACAATTCAGCAAGAGCATGTTGCCTTAATGACAACAATTCAACAATTTACTGGTTACTGATGTTGATGTACGAACATATAAAATAGAAGCAAGAATGGAGTGTATAAATTGGAAATAGAAATTGCTTCCTATTTTTAAGAAAATTAAGAAAAAAATCCATAAAGTATCATGCTTATCACTCTGTTTTGTTTTAGTTCCTATTCCTCTCAGAAGTTTTACAGTGGAGAGCTCAAACCACTCCTGACCATGTGCTTTACACGCTACTTAACTGTAGGGTAAGAAATTCAGGCAATTACTTTAAAAAGTTACCTTGTAGAGAAATGCATGCTGAGAGACAAACTGCATCAGCTTATACCAAGACTGTATGTGGCTCAATCTTCAGATATTTCTTTTTGTATTAATGTTTAGCTGCTGTATTTACTACTCACTCCTGGGGGAGGAACAGAGAATTATCGCAAGTTGTTCTCAAATGTATGCTCTCTGCTATGTTACATACCCACCTTTGTATATTCCTACCTCATGGTTTCACACTTGCCGGCAATGTTCACGAGGCAGAATATTTACATTCCAGTAGAGGGAGGCGTAGTTCTTGATGTTGCTCCACAGTCTTTCTTCTCAGTTAAAGGAATTGTTCTGACTGTCCTAAGAGACCATCAATTCTTCCTTAGCTGAAATAGTGAATATTTGGTATGAGATTAGGCCTTCCAGGGAAAATGGAGGAGGGGTCAATGTAAAGGGAAATGGATCAGGACTCCAAGGGCTGTACAGGACCTCTAGTAAATTAATCTGCATGCTTATGAGCTAAGTATGGTTTAATTTTGAAGTATTTAATTAGTCCTCAAAACCAGGTTTTGTGCTTCTGTGCCACAGAACTATATAGGTCCATAGTATAAAATTAGAGTTTTTCTAGGATTAGAAGACTATGTGATTACTGTATATACTAGACCTCTGCCCTACATGTTTACAAAGTGCCCTCCTGTCTATTATATTGGTATCAAAATGCTGTTCAAGATTACAATGGTCACCCTTAATCTTGCTTATTTTTCTTTAGATAACTAGCTAGTGTTATGTCACCATTTGCAACTTGACAAGAAATGGTGAGGCAGCTTTAATTAGTTACCTATGGCAAATGGAGAGCTTCTGAGATCAAGCTACCACTGTGCATCCCAGGCAGAATTAGACACTGGAGGTTGTTTTCTGTTTTATCTTCAGAGTAAGGGCTTGTCTTCACTACCAGGGTAAGTCAACCTAAGTTACACTACTCCAGCTACGTAAATAATGTAGCTGAAGTTGATGTAGCTTAGCTCAACTTAGCCCGGTGTCTTCATTGCACTGAGTCGACAGGAGATGTTCTCCGGTTGACTTCCCATAATCTTCTCGGAGATCTGAAGTACCGGGGTTGACCGGGGAGCGCTCTGCCATCGATTTAGCGCATTGTCACCGGACCCGCTAGATCGATCCCTGCTGCATCCCTGTAGTGGAGACCAGCCCTAAGCAGCAAGTACAGCATGGGTGAGAGAGACTGATTCTGATGACCACATCCCCTCACACTGACTAAATCAGACTACTGAAGTCAGACCTGAGGTCACATGCTCTGCCTGTCTTGGGAAAACAGTAAGAAGAGCAACTAGCCGGTAGGAAACACAGTGAGGAAAATGAATTTGATGATGATAAAATAATTCATCATTCCTTCTGTGTGAAATCAATTGAATTGTGAATCCTGATTGCTCTGTTAAATTTTTTAGTCTGCTCAGTTTACTGTACTTTGTCTCGGTGACATTTGTTTTAAATTTTTGGAAGTAAATAAATATTGTGTTTGTGTGCAAGATGTTTATGGTGAATAATAATTCATTTCTTACCAATCAAGCAAAATGCATGTGTTCCCTCAGTTTTTCTTGAAATAGAGCCCCCTGTTGCTTTCCTTCGTAATAAGGACACAAAAGGATATTTTTACAGGTCATTTTTTGACTTATTGTTTATCTTATAACCCAGTAGAAGCCTGAAATGAAAACGTTTCCTTACCACTCTTTTTTTTCTTCTTCTTCTTCTCAATTTCTTCAGCTTCTCTGTTTTTTAAGTGAAGTTAGTGCTTGTGAAAGGGGCCACATATGACAGTACTGGAAACTGAAATCCTCTTTCTCTAAAGAACAGGTACAGCACAGCGGTAGCAGTGCAGACCTTCCCCATGCTGCCTCGTCAATTTATCTCAGCCCAGGCCTAGACAGACCACCTCTAGGGAAGTTCAGTCTCTTTTCTCGCTCACTGTTAGGCTTTTCTGACGAGGCTGCCAGCAAGGGTGTGCATTGTGGTGGTCATTTTTGTGATATATAGACCTATTAGGGGCTATGCCAAAAACAGAAAACTCAGCCTGTATAGGCCACTACAGTCTGATAGCCCCATGTCATTAGTGACCCAAAGTTAACTTCTGTAAGAATAGGTCAGTTGTTCAGGTGAGAGGCTGCGTAGCCTAGGACAGGGGTCGGCAACCTTTCAGAAGTGGTGTGCTGAGTCTTCATTTATTCATTTTCATTTAAGGTTTCGTGTGCCAGTAATACACTCTGATGTTTTTTAGAAGGTCTCTATAACTGAACTAGTGTTGTGTTGTAAAATAAACAAGGTTTTCAAAATGTTTAAGAAGCTTCATTTAAAATGAAATTAAAATGTTGAACTTACGCTGCCGGCTCTCTCAGCCCACTGCTGGTCTAGGGTTCTGTTCACCTAGGCCGGCGGTGGGCTGAGCGGAGCCTGCGGCCAGGACCCCGGCTGACAAGGGTCCAGCAGCCAGAACCCCAGACTGGCAGTGGACCAAGCAGCTCAGCCCACTGCCGCTCAGGGGTTCCATCCGCTGGCCCCGCACAGTCCGCTGCCAGACCCACTCAGCCTGCTGCCAGTCTGGGGTTCCGACCCTGCCCACATACAGTGGGTACCTACCTTCTCCCTGGTTCTGGCCCATTCTCTTCCTCTCTCTGCACTGAGCTGAGGGTGGGAGTGCACTGAGCACAGGGCTAGGGGTGAAGGGTCTGGCCAGGAGCTAGAATGAGGGAGGGGGCTCAGGGTTGGGGCAGGAGGGTTGGGTGTGGGGGCACTTACCTGGGCAGCTCCCATTTGGTCCGGGGGGTGGGGTCAGGAGCTCCCGTTTGGTACTCAGGGTGAGGTTGGGTATGTGGGGGGTGCAAGAGTCAGGATGTGGGGGTTGCATAGGGTGTGGGGGGGGCTGGGTATGTGAGGGGGTGCAAGTGTCAGGGCAGAGGGCTGGGGGCATGTGAGAGGGGTGCACATGTCAGGGCAGGGTGGGGGCTGGGTATGTGTGGGGGTGCCAGAGTCAGAGCTGGGGTCATGGGGGGGTGAAGGAGTCAAGCAGAGGGCAGGGTGTGTATGAGGGAGATACAAGGCTCAAGGCACAGGGCTGGGTGTGTGTGGGGCTGCAGGGCTCAGGTCAGAGGGCTGGGTGGGTGTGCGGGGGGGGTCATGGCAGGGGGCTGGAAGGGATATGCCCCTATTCCACCACCACCCCCTTTCCCAAGGCCTTTCCCCCTCTTCTTCTCTGCCTCTGCGAGGAGCAGTGAGCACACTGACTTTGCTCCTTCCCGACCCCCTCCCTCGCAAGGGCCATCAGCTGATTGGCTGGCAGGGAGGGAGGGACGGAGAGGACGAGGAGGGGCAGGAACCCAGCACACTATGGGAAGAGGCAGGGGAGCCAGCAGAACCAAGCTTCTGCCCCCTGTCCCCATGGGGAGCGGAGGGTGGAGAAGAGTGGGCCGGGCTGCCCTGGGCAGTATTTTTAATGGCACGCTGCTGACTGTCGGGACTCCGGTAGGCAGCAGCATGCCATTAAAAATCGGCTCGCGTGCTGTCTTTGTCACGCATTGCATAGGTTGCCGACTCCTGGCCTAGTGCCTCTTCCTAAGCTATCTTTCCCCCATCCCACATGTCTAGTCTGTCACCCATGTGCAAATAAATATTTCTTCTTTCCTGTTTGGTTTATATGCATGTGCATCTTTGTTCATAACTTATCTCTTCACCCTCGCATGTGTTTTCTTCCCTCTGACTTGTGTCTCTTGTCTTCTATTAAGTACTTCTAATGTGCCATCTGGCTTCATTCCAGCATGCAGACAGTGAAGTTAAGTTTACCAGAATACTCTTCTCAGACTCTGGTTATGTGTACACTGCGAAAAAAAATCCAAACAAACAAAAAAACAGCACTGAGTCTCAGAGTCATGATCGTGCTATAGGGCTAAAATAGCAGAGTAGACATTCCTACTCAGGTTGGCTCTGAGCCCACCTCTCCATTCGCCAAGTTTCAGAGCCCAGGCTCCAGCCCGAGCAGAATGATTGAGCTACTATTTTTAGCCCTGTAGTGTGAGCCCTGTGGGCCTAAGTCAGTTGACCGAAGCTCTGAGACTTGCTGCTGTGGGCGTTTTTCCCCCCAGTATAGACATACACTTACTCATGAGACTACTGCAGAATTTTTGTAGAAATGCGCTTTACTGCCTGCATGTGGGAACTGAGCAGGTATAACAAAGGGAAGCAGTGCTGATTACATGGTCATGATATTACACTGTAACTGATATATCCTTAAGGTGAGTGATTAAATCATTGCTTTGGGTGGAGTGTATGGTGATTGGGGGTGGGACATATTCACATCCTTGACAAAATTCCTTTAATTTTTTCCAGCTGCAGTTTGGTATGAGACTGAAGGTTTTCCTAGTAAACTGTGTGGCTATTGACACTCTTTTTTTTCTTTTTTTTTTGTAAACATCTGAAGAAAGCCTTCAATCAGTAATTTATCAGTTGGGGAAGGAATACTAGAACTCAGCCTACAACCTATTCTTCTGACACTAACTTGTTTCAATATACAGGGAACAATAGCCAACTCCCTAACCTGTGCCCAGCTACATAAACGAGCAGAGAAGATAGCAGTCATGCTGATGGAAAGGGGACACTTACAAGATGGAGACCATGTGGCTTTGGTCTACCCACCAGGTAAAGAACTGGTACCGTGGGGACCCTAAAAGTTCTGACTCTGCCATTTTTGTTAGAGGACTTTCGAAAAATAAATCACAGCGATATGTCTAAGCAGTGGTGCAAGCAGAATTTATTTCTTACCTGTACGCTGCACATAGGCGATTCATGGGAAGGACACGAAGCTAAAGGGGGGGGCATGTGACCTCCCCACTTGACCACCCATGAAACTCTTCCCCACCCCCAGCCTAGGGTCCCCGCGCTCTCTCTGTCCCGTCCCCATCCCATGTTACTGAGGGTGGGCTCTGTCCTACCGCTGCACTGGATACAGACTCTGGAACCACAATGGCAAAAGGAGCAGAACGTGGGGCCTCCGCTCCCAGGAGCCAGAGCCCCACACCAGCAGTTCCTCCAGCACGGCTGTATCGGTACTGCCTCCAGCCCCGCCCCTCCCACAGCCCTGTTCTCCGGGAGAGCTGTACAGACCCCAGGCAGGAGACGCAGCTGCGTGGAAAGGCTGGGGGTGGGGGTGGGAGTGGTACAGCCTCACTGGAGAAGCCGCAGGCATAGGTCCACCCAGCAGCCCCACGTTCTGCTCCGATACAGCGTACTGGCAATAAATATCTTAATAGCATGGCAGACCAGAACAGAAGGAAGGAAGCAGAAAGAAATTTTAAAACAAATCTTTGAGGGTCTCCTTAAGCACACAGGACCCGTGAAGATCACAACTCCTCCTGTTCTTTGTACTGAAATTTTCCTTTAAAATGCTATTTTGTGTGTAAATTTAAATTGGATCTCCTATTAATCAACGGTAATTGAGCTTCTTCACTGATAAATTAGTGATAATAAAACTGAGCCGTTCATTTGAGTGATGACGTGTAGTTTAAACTTTTGGGCCTTCTTTGGTATTTCATGCCGAAAAGAACAGCACAAATGAAAGTAATCAGTGAAGCTTAACAAATACTGACAAGGGACTGGAAGAGAAGTCTGATAAGAGCTTAGTTGCTCATTTAACCTTCTAAGTTACTTCAAAGTAGTATTTATGCTGACATGGGTGTCTGTGATTAAATTTATTTGATTTTCAAGTGAGGATTTTTGTTTTGTTCTTTATGCAGGAATAGACCTGATTGCAGCATTTTATGGTTGCCTGTATGCGGGCTGTGTGCCAATAACTGTTCGACCTCCACATCCACAGAACATCGCAACAACATTACCTACAGTGAAAATGATTGTCGAGGTGAGCAGACATCTGGAAATCCACAAGCAGTCTAAACAGGCAGTGGACTAAAAATAGAAAATTAAAGTGTTCTTTAGAAGTTTTTCCATCAAAGTTAGGAAAAGACTACAGGTTTTATAACATGGGTTCAAATTTCATGTCACATGACCTGATCCTGTACAGTACCACAAAGTCCAGGGGAGCAGAGAATGTACAACACTGCTTGAAAGCATGCAGCACCCACACTGTCACAATCAGATGAGAGTGCATTTACAACCACTTCTTGCTAAGACCCATGCAGACGTGTTTTCCAGTGTATGACTCTAAACCAGGTATCTCAGGATTATTGATATTATTATTTACACTGACGTAGCTCAACTGTTTCAGGTTAAACAGTTAAACTTGTTTAATGTAAACTGTTTTCATCCAGGCTGTATCTGAAAGTCCTGCACCACGTAGCTCTTTTTACATGTTTGAAAAGTCTTTTACAACTTTATAGTTACAAGTTGAGTTAGCAGCTCTTAAACTGACTGGGGAGTAACAGTTTGGAAGTTACATTGTGGCCAGGCTTTTACCCAGAGAGGGGTGACATGGAGTTTGTGCTGTCCTAGGGAAAAATCCTGCTCTCCTGGTACCATCAGTTCAACTCCTTTTGAAGTCAGTAGCAGTTGCCTCTGAGACCGGAATTTGGCCCATAGACTGTGCTGTGCAGATGCCTACAGAGTATTCAAAGTAATCAAACATTACTGTGATCTGACTATATTGTGGCTATAGGTCTTAAAGACTATGGACCGGAGCGTGCGCTAGTTGGATGGGGGAAACCCAAGCAGGGTGGCAGGAGATGGATATTGTCCCATCCAAATGGAGGTGGATTTGCTGTCCATCCATCAGGGAGCTAGCCAGAAGGTCAGCTCCCCAAATTCGATGTTTCTTGGCATACCCACAGGGGTCAGAGCTTCTGCACTTGTCCTGAGTCTCCTGGTTAACATAACGTAGTTCCTGAAATACCCAGCTGCCCTTCTGTTTTTCCTAATTCATTGCTTACACTTTGGCCCAGCCTATACAAGGTAGTGCTGAGTGAGTGAACATTATCTTGGCTTGGGATACCATGTTACATGTGAGCGACCGATACTGTCAGGAGCCCTGCCGCCACCCTTCTCCACTTTGAGCCTGATCTGCACTAAGAGGCCACAGAGAGAGTTCATGAGATCTTAGGGGGTGGAGGAGTCTATAATGTGGAGTCTCTGTTCCTCCCTGTCCCTCATGCACATTTTGTCAGCCTAGGGACATGTGTGCTGCAGTGGTTCTCACTCAGCCATACATTTACCCCTGGGGTCTTCCAGGGGGTACATCAACTCATCTAGTTATTACCCTGGTTTTACAACAGGCTACATAAAAAGCGCTAGCAAAGTCAGCACAAACTAAAATTTTGTACAGACAATAACTTGTTTATATTGCTCTGTGTACTACACACTGAAATGTAAGTACAGTATTTATATTTCAGTTGATTTATTTTATAATTATATGGTTAAACATGAGAAAGGAAACAATGCTGTGACACTTTCGTATTTTTATGTCTGATTTTGTAAGCAAGTAGTTTCTAAGTAAGGTGAAACTTGGGGTACACAAGAGAAATCAGACTCCTGAAAGGGGTACAGTAATCTGGAAAGGTTGAGAGCCACTGATGTGATCAGTATGATTACTGCTGATAGCTGCAGATTTCCTCAGCTCACATGGTAGAGCTTTCTGCATATGAGGCTGAAAATGTGGGGTTCAAGGACTGATTTCCTCATGTTGACAAAAGGTGGGAGTTAAATGTTCCAGTGTGCAGATCCAAACTGTCTCTTTGGGACCAAAATGGGAAAGTATTTGTACTAAGTTCAGTGCTAGAGTAATTCACAGTGAGTCATTCTCAGTTTGGGATTTTCCAGTTGCCTTTTTCTCCGCTCTGAAGGCCTGAAAAAGGATATCTGTTCTGCTAACACTGTTGACAGTAGTGCACAGAGTGGTTATTACTTTGCACAGGTGTTGGGGATAACAGCTTAAGGTGCAGTGGAACCAAAAGGGGCTCAGATTCCACAAAGAATACATTCATTAGGAACGCTTTCACTTACTTGACTTCTCTTCACAGATCCTCAAAGAGTGGGAAAGAAAGAAAAGTGCTTTGTTTTACGTTGTTTCTGTGCTGTGATTTAAAATGTTCAGTAATGTATTTGGGCTTTTGTTTAAATACACTATATTAAATACTTGTTCAAACAGTATCACGTTTTCTTTATGTAATGTATTTGGTAAAATAACTGCCCGTTTTTAAACACAGAGAAACCTCCAACATATGTAAATCTAAAATCCCCTAGAGCCTAAAATCAAATGTAGGCAAAGAGGAGATGGTAAACTGACTTTGTCGCTTGAGAAATAACTGCTCTAGAGCTACTGTTTGAAATACCAGAACTCTCTGAAATGGAGCCCGTGTTAAGTCTCTAGTGGTCCTGCAGCGAATCCTGTTTGTTTGATTTAGTGGAGAAATCATGGACATGTGGCTAGCACATGGTTATTGATTTAATATGGTGAAGCCACTGGAGCATTGCAAGTGTGAAGTTGGGTTTTCATTTTATTAAAATATTTGTATAAACAAACAAGTATTGCCTTCACTTAGGGAATATTCTTGTCATAACCTTCACTACAGGTTTCCCAGGATGATGATATGTAGGAAAAAGTGCAATTTTCCCCTATTAATGCACCATTAATTTCAATGTAACAATTTGCTGCAAAGTGCAATTATTACTTGGTCTTGTAAAAGTCCTGTATACCCTCTGAAATTTCAGAGGTCTGCCTTTTTTGCCATATGTTCCCGTCTCCTAATCACAGGAAATAAGACTGGTAAACTTACATACATACCCTGTTATAATATAAATCATGGTCTTACTCAGTTTTACATGTGAAGTAATTAGTGTTCTGTTTCCTTTTGTTTGTTAAACTCTCAGGTGAGTCGCTCTGCCTGTTTAATGACTACACAATTAATATGTAAATTGTTACGGTCACGAGAGGCGGCAGCAGCAGTGGATGTCAGAACATGGCCTCCTGTACTAGATACAGGTAAGTAAGTATTAAAGCTAGAGCTACCCTGTCTTGTTTTACAGTTGAACTTGTCGTGGTTCAGAGATTCATGCAGTGAACTGCCTGTCATTAAAATAAGATGCACGTGTTTTCATTTTTTATTTATCCTAGACGACTTGCCAAAGAAGCGGCCTGCTCAGATCTACAAACCTTCTAACCCTGACACACTGGCTTATCTCGATTTTAGTGTGTCCACAACTGGAATGCTAGCTGGAGTGAAGGTAGGAATTTCACACTAAAAACAAATGTTCTTGTCATGTATATAATCAAACAATTTGGGCACATATACAATCATATTTCATTGTAGTCTGGAAGATTCTAAAAAAATTTGTGGTATTTAAGAATTACAGGGTATGTTAGTGATGGTAACGCACAGGGAACTAAAACCCATTTACTCATGTTGTTTTAACATGAGTTCCTCTTCCTGATTTAAGGAATGGCAGTGGTTTGGGAATGAACCTGCAGAATAGCATAGTTTATCATTTTAATTACTATCTTATCTTCCAGATGTCTCATGCAGCCACTAGTGCCTTTTGTCGTTCTATTAAGCTGCAGTGTGAGCTTTACCCCTCGAGAGAAGTAGCTATCTGTTTGGACCCTTACTGTGGACTTGGATTTGTCCTCTGGTGCCTCTGCAGGTGAGATTTCTCTTCAGACTTTTAAAATCTCATTTCCATTGTACCATAAAACAAAAGAACAAGCTGACTTGAGTAATGGGAAGATGGTGGAGAACAATTAATAGCTTTGTAACTAACATAGGCAATTGAAATTGCCAGAAGATATGTAGAGAATACATTTCATTCTACTCAGATGTGGTTTCAGATATTTAGAATTTCTCACTTGCCCTCCTTCCCTCTGCTTATGAGTCATCTGTTGACAGGCTCTTGTTATATTTTTTTAATATGAAATAGTACTCCAATGGAATTTCATTGAGAAGGTGCTGTCATCTTGTCTTTCTATTTTGGAAGCACAAGTTTTCCTTGGAGCATTTTAGGACTTCTCCATTTGGGACCTATTTAATTTTGAATTTTAAAGGTACATAAAGATGCATTTGATAATGGAGAGATTTTTGATTGGCAATAATAAAGCTGACTGAAAAGCAGCAAAATATTTTCACAAAAAATGTTGCAATTTTATTAGCACTAGTTAGTGGGGCGTTTATAACTTAGTTAACAGTTTTGTGGATTTCTGTACTCTAGGGATGGCAGTAAAAGCATTCTCAGTAACTTTTAGCTTTAATTTAAGATGGGTAGATAGATGTAAATGAAAAACAATGTGCTTTATAGAAGAAAATTGAAAACATGGTACAGGGAAGGCCTTTGAAAAAGTAGCTGGAATCATTCTTTAGTAAGAAATGTTAGAGCCTAGAATTGTTATGTTTTGACACATTTCACTGAAAGTGCAGTGTTACTGTTTTAAAACTGTGCTGAAATTAAGGTAACTTAAAGCATTACAAATGATATAGTCTTGCATAAATGTTTTTATTTAAATTATAATTAAACGTGAACATCCTCTTGGAATCAACACTTTGTTTAGATGCTTGGAGCAGTAAAAAAATAAATAAATAAAAGTTAACGGTACAGTCTTGCACCAGATAATTATGATTTATAAGATGCATAAATGATGTGCTTGCTAGACTTCAAGCATGTTATCTTAGCATAAGATCCACTTACAGCCTCAGAGATAGTTCTCTTATTAACCTTTTGGGGAAAAAACAGCAATTGGAAAATATTCTTAAAAAAATGATTTGTTCTGAGTTAAGAGTGTTGCAATTACTATGTTATAATCTGGAACTGATACACTGGGAATCATTATAGTACTGTAACATTAACTGTTCTGGTATAAAGCAACAGAAGGCATTGATCTGAGCTTGGACAATGAAAAATCAATGAGTCAGTTTTGCTTTCAGGTTTTTAGAGTGGCAGCATTTTGGTTTCAACAAACCTTGTTTGTTTAAAAACAAAGTGTAGAAACAATTTTTGCTGGGTCTTTCCTTTAAAAAGCTTGTTTTTACAAAATGCAAACCTTGGGCTAAATGTAAGCTAAATTATTTTAACTTTTTTGCTAAACAAAAAGTTCATAAAAAAATGTAGCCTTGGAATTGTTGAAACATTTCATTTGCCTACTTTCTGTTGAAACTAAATATTTCGACATTCCAACATCAAAATGTTGAATATTGAGTCACCTCAACATGAATCTGCGTCCATGTGAACCGTCACAGTTCCTCATGGGAGTTGTAGTTCATGTGTGCCTTGTGCCCTTATTCTCCCTGTCCAAACTGCATCTCCCAGGATATACCATAGTGGCTCAGGCAGCAGAGAGACTGCAGTACAAAATAGGGAGATACAATTGGACCATGGGGCCAGGATAACCGGGACAGACGCAAATCACAACTTCCATGAGACACCATGTCAGCTCAGACAGACACAGATTAACGTTGACCTGACCTAAAAGGAAATATTTCCCAGTGCTGTTAACTCTCAGGAGTATTGTGATTTTTGGCCTGTGTTGGAGCCAGTCTTTCAATAAATGAGTAGCTCCAACCCCATGTAAGTTTCAGTCTCCCCCCCACGGAAACCACCTCTAATTGGCTGCCTTTTAGGGAAGAGCAACCAATGAAATGCTTCTCCCTGCCTGCCCTTCTGGACCTGAGAGAATTTGGATTAGGGACTGTGGAGAAAGGAGCAGCCAATACCATCTTCACAAGGGGGGAGGTTACAAAAAGTGGAAAGAGCCCAGCAGCTCAGAGCAGCTGTGCTTCCTCCTTCCCTTTCATCTTGTGAAAAATGGGTCAATCTGTTCCTCTCTCCATCACTGCAACAGTAGGCTTGGGAAGGAAAAAAGGATCCTGCCTCAGCTGCCACTCCACACCTGGAAGGGAGGTGAAGACATCCTACAGCTCCAGAAGGAGCAGAGGTGCACAGAAGACAGAACAAGGAGTAGTGGTCTCAAGTTGCAGTGGGGAGATCTAGGTTGGATATTAGGAAAAACTTTTTCACTAGGAGGGTGGTGAAGTACTGGAATGGGTTACCTAGGGAGGTGATGGAATCTCCTTCCTTAGAGGTTTTTAAGGTCAGGCTTCACAAAGCCCTGGCTGGGATGATTTAGTGATTGGTCCTGCTTTGAGCAGAGGGTTGGACTGGATGACCTCCTGAGGTCCCTTCCAACTCTGATATTCTTTGATTCTAGGAGCTGGGGCACATGTGGGGACAGGCTGTGCACAGTTAATGTGGGGCTGGAGGAGCTGCTTAATTAACTGAAAGGTTGCGGGAGAGGCCGATGTGGGGCTGAATACAGAAATAATTATTAGAGTCTAGTTTGGGGAGAAGCTGGAAGCTCTGCGTAATTAGGGCAGCATTTTATATAAAGCTCTGTAATTTGATCTCAGTTGGATCATCCACTGAGAGCCAAAATCAGCTTACCCTACAAATTTGAACTTGACATGCACACAGTGGGCAGGGGGAGTTCAAAAATGAAAAAGATGAGCGCCGTATAACCTCTTTCTACTCTTAAAAAACCTCATGATTTTCGGGGTCTAAGATTTGGGATTGGCCATACTGATTTTGCTTCAGTTTCCCTGATGGGCCTTCGAACGGCGTCAGCAAAATTGATGTTTTCCTGCAGAAAACATTGATTTTTTTCTTTTGGAAACCACATTTTCTGTCAAACATTTTGATCCAAAAATTCATAATCAGCTCAAATAGATTATGTCTATATTATATGTAGAAAGCTGACATGAGAAACCAGTGAGGTTCATTTTGCTGCACGGACTTGACTTCCATCTCATACTAGTTGTTAGGAGTGAATGTCATTTTTAGGATGCTCTGTGGAAGCACTGAACACCTCCTTAAGCATGCAGTTTAGCTCCTTAAGCATGCAGTAAGCATGCAGTTTACTGTTTGTAACTGACATGCCAAATGGTGATTGTTACTTTCAACATGCCACGCTTTGCCTCTGGGGAATATCTGGATGTAAAATTAAATATACAGATTATGCAGTCTATTGTCGTTGCCATTAACTACACTACCACTTGCTGTTCTAACATAGAGATTCGTGGTCAGTTCCTACTGTCTTTATTTTTTAAAGTTAAGGGGCTGCAAATGGTAGCAATTTATATTGGATACAGAACAGGCAGAGAAAATGGGCTCCTTTATGCAGTCTCTTAAATAAGAAATGGAACTTAAAATTTTGAATTCAGTCACTTCAGCTATGCATATTTAATTTCTCTATTAACTAGGCCGAAGGAGATATTCATTCTACAAACAACCAAAAACTAACCTCTTATCCCCATCGTAGGTTCTTAGAAGTTATGCTGCCCCGCTTCGCTGTGACGTCCCAGAATGCAATATTCTGTGACGTCAAAGCTATTAAGGAAAGCCCACTGGAGCCAGCCCATTGGTAAGTCTGGAGTATATTGCATGGTTTTGCAAAGTTTGTTTTATTTTATATTCTAAAGAGTATAAAATAATAACAAAAATAAACCTTGCAAAGCAGAGCTATACATTCTTAAAAGTGGGATTTACCAGCTTCTCTATAAACTGGCTGCATACTCCAGCAGGGTTTCCTTGGGATCTTTGTCACAGGATGATGCACCCTCGGCATGGCAGCAGAATCATCAGGCCTATGTGAGTTCACTAATCCAAAAGCCCTTCTTTTTAGCTGTTTGTGCTTACTTTTTCATGAGGGAATTCATGATGTGATTTGTTGATTCATTTATTTCATAGTTTCCTTTGCAACTCTTGCCTTCCAGTCTGAGAAGCTGACCTTGCCATTTCGTTTTGCATTGCATTTTTAAATCTCTAAGTTATAATAGCTTTTTAAAAAGCAAACACTTTTCTCCAAATAGAAAATCAAAACTAAATCCAATTAAACTACTTTCTGAACTTAAGATATCCCTGTCCTAATAGACCACCATTTACTGGAGTAGTGCCTCCATGTTAAGAAGGGTTTAATTTAAAACAGAAACAGAGGATAAAGCAGATATGAAATTTTTCCTGAATTGTGTATTAGCCAAACTAAACTAAGCCCTCTAGTTATTCTGCTTTAATTATCAAAATACGGGAGAGAGAGAGAGAGAGAGTGTGTGTGTGTGTGAGAGTGTGTGTGTGTGTGTGTGTTGATAAACCAAAATGATATAATAGTTAATTTTCTAAAACTGAGACTCTGCTAGTGCAGGTCAGTAACAATGTTTTAGTCCAGTTCCACAGTGATAGAGATGCACTTAATTGCCATTTGGGTACAGGAATACATTTAAATCGCAAATCAGGACCATAAGAGCTGTATTTTTCCAGTCCACTAAGACCACATTCAGTGAATACAGCAGAGATGGGCAAACTACGGCGGGACCCTCCTGCCCCTGAGCTCCTGGCCTGGGAGGCTAGTCCCTGCCCCCACCCCTGTTGTTCCCCCTCCCTCACAGCCTTGGCTAATTGCACCACCAGGGCAATGCTCTGGGCGGTGGGGCTGCGAGTTCTCACCTGACCCGGTGCTCTGTGCTGCGTGGTGGTGTGGTTGGCTCCCAGTGCTCCAGGAGGCAGGGAGCGAGGGGGATATGGATGGAGGGCAGGAGGGTTTGGGGTGGTGGTCAGGGGGTGGGGGAGTGGATGGGGTCAGGAAGGGAACAGGAGGGCGCTGTCAGGAATGAGAGGAGGGGTTGGATGGGGGGACCCGGGACCTCACTGGCGGCCGGCGATCGGAGGAGAAGAGGGGAGTTTGTTGGATGGGGCAGCAGGGGGCAGTCAGGAGCAGGGGTTCTGGGGGAGGTCAGAGGACAGGGAGAAGGGGTGGTTGGATGGGGCAGGAGTTGGAGGGGGTGTCAGGGGGCGAGAAGCAGGGGGGATTGGATAGGGGACAGGGGACGGGCCACGCCTAACCGGCCCTCCACACAATTTTGGAAACCCAATATGGCCCTCAGGCCAAAAAGTTTGCCCACTCCTGGATTACAGTGTGTGCCGTAGAGTTGTGATATGAATGTTTGTTTTGGAAGTGCAATGAGAGCTGCTTTCTTCTTGTGCACTTCCTGTCAGCCCTGAATGGGTAATTGGAGTAATTGATCAAGTAACTTTTACAGCAAAAGTGAGGTCCTGCAAAGTTTCCTCTTAAACAAATGGATTTAGCTGTAGAGGAAGTGAACAAGAAACAATAGCTTCAAGGGGTGGAACTGCAACTTTCCAAACTGCAGCAGGAGAGGGACCATTCTCATCTTCTACATTTTGTGGCCTATCTTGAAGATAAGCATTGGGGTGAAATTCTTACACCAGAATAAAAGGGCTGCAGCATCATAAAGGAGCCCTAAAAGTCCCAGATCAGGAGATAAGGTTGCCAACTTTGCACTATTTAAAAAACACTTCTTCCCCCTGAGGATCTGTCCCTGATCTGCCTCCTCCTCCCAGGACCTACTCCCCAGTTGCTCCTCTTTCCCCCCTGCCCTGGTTGCTCACTGCTATTCCCCTCTCTCCCCTGCCCGGGTCTGGAGGGACTCGCCTGCAGAACCGCTGCTGGGAGCTGCAGCTGCCTGATGCAGGTAGAAGGTGGCCCTGGCTGAGTAGTAGCTGGCACGAGTGATGACTCGGTGCCTCCCCCGCCTGCAGTAACAGGTTTTTGCGTGTCTGGTCAGTAGATCTGACCGGATACTGTCAGGTCCCCTTTTTGACCGGACTTTCCAGTCGAAAACTAAGCACCTGGCCCCCCTATCAAGAGAGGAGGAGAATTCTCCTGGCAGTTCTCCTGGCGTAACTGAGGAAGACAGCCATAGGCTCAGAGAAGGCCAGTGAAAAATTGCCTTTGTGCAGGACAGCTCTCTCCTCTCTTTGTCTGTCTGTCTGTTACGTACAAGGTAAAGACTGGCCAAAACTTTTGAACTAGAGTGCCTGAAAGCAGGCATTGAAGTAAGTGGGGGGTAAGAAGGGCACCGCTTTCGATGGTGCTGAACACCCTCAACTCTGAGTGCTTGTCCATACATAGTCCACTCTTCGTGCACATGCGCTTGGGGTTGGACTCTGTTGTCCAGCAGTGTTCTTTGCCCTGAGTGCCTTTATGCTCCCATACCAAGGGCAAAAGGGGCAGAGCAGACCCATCTACTGCTCCAGTCCTTCTCACCTGCAAGACGCAGTTCCTTGGTGTCCATGTCTTGACATATCCTGTTTTCTTATCTGTGGTTGTGAATTGTGTACAAATTAGTGTTAGACGGGAAAGAGTTGCCTGTTGGCAATTTTTTTGATAGTTCTTAATGGTTTCGGGAAGTTTTTACCTTCCATATTATGTCTTTTTTCCTCACTCAGATCTATTTCCCAACACCACAACTTAGTGGTGTCCCATCACAAGTCACCCAGCTTCAAGTATTGTCCCACCTGTGAGGCAGCAATTCTGATTAATGATGGGCCCACCGAATGCTTTGTTTTGCCTTGGGAAAGCTCATATACTCAGGAAATGTTCAGTGTGTAAGTCCTTAAAGGCGAGAGAGACATGTTAGATTGTTTGATTGCTCTATGTATGTAGCTTCTGATCTGGAAAGGGCAGACCCCACTGGAAAAGTTCCATTGCAGTCCAGAAGTATCTCTGTGAATTCTGGATCCAGTAGCTTCCGGGTTCCATCTTTGACTGTCATTTCAGTTTCAGACTCTGGTAGGACTGTTAAAATTAAATCCACAAAGGATCAACATTCCTCTGGGAAAGCCAGTGACAGATCCCTGATGGGCATTTCCACTAAGAGGTCCAACTCACCTCAACACTACCATTTTAAGAAGACCCCATGTCACAAATCAGGTACCCTGGGAGCTCTGAGGGAGCACAGTGCCAAGGCTTTGATACTATCCTGGGATGCGAAGCTACCAGTGGTTATTTCAGCATCAGCTCTTATGCTACCAGTCTTAAAGGCACTGGTTTCCTTGATGCTTCTCACTTCAGCATAGAGTTTGTCAGTACTGGGCATGTTGACACCGTCAACCTCGATGCTCTCTGCTCTCACATGGAATTTATAGCTTACTCCCTCTTGGTACTGGGAAAGTTTGTGGTACTGAAGGATTTTCAAGTTTCAGAGAAGCCAGAATCTCCTCTGGTCTCCAAAGGGCTAAACATACCTTCCAGCACCAGTGCTCTCCCCATCATCAGCATTGAGTGACTCCTGGAGCTGACTGCCTCTAAACTTACCCTTTGTGAGAACCTTTACAATTTTCATCTTTTATCGTATTCAGTTGTGACGTGTCAAAGCTGAAAGATGCACAAACCACAGATTAAGATGTGTGAGGAAAAACTGTAAAATTGATGGGGAAATCTGCCTGTCTGATAGTCACAGGGCATACAGGAGAGAACTGTCAATTTAGGAAACACTTCTGAGGAAGAATTTGTCAGTGATGATTCTGCAACAATTAGTGCTGCACCTTTGGCATAAGTTTCTGTTTTAGGGACATTACCAAGTGTCTTCATCTCAGTATAACTGTGCACTGGGGAGCCAATATACAATATTGTATATAAAATACAATAAGGCTATGGCATTTCATTTTTAAAAGTTCATGACATTTTATGGAGAAAATTTTAAAGGCATAGTTTACTTTTAATTTTGGATCCTATCCTGGCCCCTTGAAAATGATTGCAAAGCTCCAGTTTATTTCCTTGGGAGTGGGGTCAGTTCCTCAGTGAGTAGAAGGTATTGTATTTTCTGTTCAAGAAATGTTTAAATGGTAATAACCAACCATAAACCTTTATCAGCTGATGTATATTTTACATGCTACCAACCCAGGTAGCTGTGTGCTCTTCCATGGATTTCTAGCAGTAAGGGCCACCTGTATTTTGTAGAGTTTAGTAATTTAGGACTAGGTTCTGCCTACATTTCCACTGACTTCACTTGAATTATATGGATGCAACAAAGGGCAGAATTTAGCCCTTAACATAAAGCTGTGACAGCTGTGCAGTGTTAGTGAGATGTAAACATGTTGTGCCTAATACTTGATGTTAAAGTTTACACTTAAGTGAGAATACCCATTTTAATTTGTGATCATCTCATCTACAGAATTCTAGTCTGTGTTAACAAATCTTATATTTTTGCAGCGTTTATTCAGGACACCAGTCTATTCTGATTCCTCCCTCAGAATTGGAGACCAATCCTGCTCTATGGCTTCTAGCTGTGAGTCAGTACAAAGTTAGAGACACTTTTTGTTCCTATTCCGTCATGGAGCTTTGTACCAAGGGACTCGGTTCACAAACAGAATCACTGAAGGTGAGGAATTCCATTTTTCTTCATAGTGTGACATTTCATTTCTATAGCAGTTAGGAATGTTCTCTGCTCAATAAGCGTATGTTAAATCCATCCATTGAGGAGAAGATAATCAGAGAGTAAGGAAATCTTCAATACAGCCAGTATAATTCCTTGCCAAAGGCTGTATATTAGCTTTTGCCACCCTGCTGCTCCCTAGCCCTTTTCCAGATTATTAGGTTCCTAGATGAGTTTATTCCTTGAGGCTTTCCAAATCTTTAAGATTTGTGTTTATTGTACCGCCCAAATCTGTAACCGGTTGGTAGAGTTGTAAAAGTCAGAACTGTGTGTATTAGCCAACTTGCATATTGTATGTATATCTTACTCTAATAAATATGTTAAATATTTGTTTGGTTTTGACACATTAGAGCACTCAGAAATGCTCTGATCTTTTTCAGCTTGGGGTCTGGGGTGTACTGATGCTTTTGTTATGAACCTGATAAATGTTTTGCTATGCATTCTGTAGCCAGTTCTCTAACTAACTGTAACTGCTTTTAAAAGATCTGTTTTTTTCTCTTCAGTTGCAAAAGGGTTTAACTGATCAGATGTCAGTCACTGCCTTCATTTACCGACAGCTGTGTATCTTTTTCAGAATTAAAGTAATTTAGGAAGGTAGTGTGGTGTCAATGTGAAGCAGAGGAGCTTGGAGCCAGACAGTGTTTTTGTGCTTCACTATTTTCTTCCTTCCGTCTCCTTTTTGTCATTAGACCTTATCCTTTTGTACCTATAGATGCATCTTATAGTGATTCAGGCTTACAGCTTGCCTAGAACAGTTCCCACCTTTTAGTAAAAGGATCAAAGAGTCCTGTGGCACCTTATAGACTAACAAACGTATTGGAGCATGAGCTTTCGTGGGTGAATACCCACTTAGTCGGATGCATGTCACATGCAGAAATTTGTATATGTGGAACTTGTAACATTTCTAATATCAGTGTTTTTGTAGCCTCTCACATGCAACTAACTATGAAATGTCAAACCTTCCTTTAATGATTCAGAGTTCCCATTATTCTGTTTAAGCCCTGTTAGGTAGAGCTCAGGGTGTGTACACTGTCTCCCCTCCCTTGCGTCTTTAATAATTCTCCAGTCAGTTTTTTCCTAGGACAGTTTACTCTTCCGGTTCGCTGGTCATTGCAGTCCTGAGCTGTTACTTGATATTGGCATATTTTCCCTCTAGAACTTTTTGTGATCCATTTCCTTCTAAATGCTAGGGAAGAAGTTCCAGGCAAGTAGGTCTGTTCCATATCAGCCATAAATGTGTCAGTTGGCCATCCAGCTTCTGTGAAAGGCTGGAATCGGAGTATTATAATCCTATATTCTTGTGTTCATGTTTTGTTTCACAATGTGTTTAAGACATGTTTTGATGAACAGTTTCAAAATTGATTAACTGTAGGTTTCACTATGTTATAACTTCTTCCTAGGGAAGGGGACTGGATCTCTCACGCGTACGGACATGTGTCGTCGTGGCAGAAGAACGGCCCCGAATAGCTCTCACTCAGTCATTTTCAAAATTATTTAAAGACCTGGGTCTCCATCCACGGGCTGTTAGCACATCATTTGGCTGTAGAGTTAACCTGGCTATATGTTTGCAGGTAAGACTTTCCATGTCTTAAATTTGTACAACTGCTAGTACTAAGAAAATGGTTATCAGTGAGCAATTTTCTTGTCAAGCATGGGAGATTTCATCACGTTTCATGTTGGTCGATTGCTTAGATGTTCTTTAAGCATATTGAGCAAATCCATCTGTTACTTAATGTTCTCCTTTCATGTGCAAGTAATACACTTCTGCATTTGTCAATGACCACTGTTCATCCTTCACAATACATTCATAGCATTTATTCTGCCCCAGATGTGCTGTAATTCAGTAAAGTGTATCAGAATGATACAACTTGTACTCTCAATACTCTAAAACAAAACTAGTTGGAATTTATTCATATAGTGCATATCCCTGCTTCCAAGTGCTTTCTTTATGTACTTGAAAACAAAGTAGCTTCCTGCTTTGTGTAGAATAGTTACGTACTTTAATCAGATAAATAATTTCTGCATACAATATGTAGGTCACACAGTGAAAAACTCAGCTGTCACCATATGAGGAGTCTGAGGAGAACCTGGGATTTATCTTGCATTCTCCGCTTCAGGCATTCAGCTTTGTTGATTAATAGATTTAAAGGACAGACAGGAACACTGTCATCATCTAGTCCGACTTCCTTTATAACACAGATCTTAGATCTTCACCTGTTGATTCCTGCATCCAGCCCAATAACTTGCGCTTTAGTACAACCACGTCTTTTTAGAAAGACATCCAATTTTGATTTAAGGAGTCCAAGTAATGGAGAATTTACCATACTCCTTAATAAAACGTTCTAGTATTTAATTATCCTTAGTGTTATAGCACAATTTTTCTATTTTATTTTTTATTTCCAGTTTGAATTTGTCTCGCTTCAAGTTCAGCAATTTGATCTTGTTATACTTTTGTATGCTAGAGTAAAGAGCCTTCTACTATCAGATCTTTTCCACTTTAGGTATTTAAACTAATCAAGACACCGCTTAACCTTTCTCTTTGGTGAGCTAAATAGACGGAGCTCCTTAAGTCACCCGCTGTAAGGCATGTTTTCTAGTCTACCTCTCATGCTTATGGCTCTTCCTTGAACCCTTTCCATTTTTCAATATCCCTTCCAAGTCTGGATAACAGAACTGGACACCAGCAGCATCTCACCAGTGCCGTATATAGAGGTAATATAACCTCCTGCTCCACTCATTCAAGAATCACATCAGGCCTATTGTGAGTGGGCTATCGGCCATGTCCACTAAGTCTTTTTCAGGGTGACTGTTTGCAGCCTTCAGTCCCCCAGTCTGCAAGTATAACCCACATGCATCCAGCAAAGGCTACTGTAGCTTTTTAGCTTTTGTACCTGCCACTGCTCCATGCTGGGGATCTCTTCATGGATAGTAGCAAAAACCTTGCTAAAATATGGAAGCCAAAGACGCATCTGAACAGAAGTACTGCAAATAATGCATTTGCCTCCCTCTTCTGCTACTCATCATTTTTATAGCACTTTGTTTTACAGGCAAGGCCATCCAAAAACACTTCACAAGTATAGGTGAGCAGCCCAGCACAGACCACTGCTTCTGTGCCTTATCCGCAGCTTTGCCCTTGGGCTGTTGCAGGGAGCCGAATAATCAAGGCCTTCATCAGACTTTGGTCTAAAGTGACCTCACTACTGCAACATGTCAACAGAAAATGAATACAGGAGTTGAGCCACTTCTCTACCTCTCATTAACCTAATATCCCTTCAGTCCAGAGTTAAATTAGATGGCGATTTTAATGATCACTACTGAATATAAGGCAAAGCTACAGTCAACTGAGTAAGATAAAAAGTCATTCTTTGTTCTGGAGGTAGCCCTCTTCTAATTCAGCATTCTCTAATTACTGTCATAAATAGTCTCCCGGCATGTAAAAGTTCAAGCAAATCTCTTGCACTCCTAAAAGCAATACACTGTACCTGTATCCTTTTAGAATGAATGTCCCTTCTTCTTAATACATGTAAGATCTTGGAGTCAAGGAGTAGTTGTGTTTAGAAACGCTCCTGTTAATGTTGTGAACTCAGACATCTGCATGATCTATTTCACTTAATAAATAAATATTGACTTAAATTTCTAGACTTTGGGATCTTTCCAGATGAAGGAGTTCTGTACCCTTGCGGGGAAACTGTTTCTTGCTCTCTCTCGAGTACCTGTAACTATAAGGGAGATAGGAAAACCTAATAAAACAAGTAATCAAAATTTTCGTTTAAAAAAAAAAGTCATCCTGGGAAACTCACATCAAAGAGATCCTCATCCTGCTTTCTTTTGGAGAGCTGATAGTTAGCTCCATTTAGCAAGTAGAGCTTAGTTTACCCCCTCGCCACGAATACATCCAAACTTTAAAAGCTGCATATCAGGGAATATATAGGTACTATAGATACCTACTGTGCAGGCAGATCCAGAACACTTCCTTTCTCATAAAAAGTAACCTAGGAATTCCCTGGTCAAGAAAACAAAGGAGAATCAGATGAACTAGCCACTTACTAACAGTCTGCTGGTTATGCTTCCTGCATCGCTTTCGACTTTGAAATGGCTGCAGGATTTCCTTTTGTGTGGGAGGAGGTGGGGGTGGGAGACATAGCTTAGGGAAAATTATGGCGTTGCTATCATGACAGACTGCTTTAAATGTCCACTAAAACTTCTCAAGTACATGATGTTAGTGACTCTTCAGTCCCTGAAGCTCCATCCCTGAGACTGTCTTTCAAAGCTTTGCTTGAATTCACTCCGTGCTCTGATGCATATGAGAACAGGCCCTGAAGGGCATTGTAGAAAACAAGGACAAGCTTCCCTGTGTAAGCTGGGAGGCTTCACTTGCCACTAATGGAGATCTTCCTTTCAGGCTTGCACCAGTCCCCAGGGAGTTTGACATCATGCTGTTGGTGGCTGCCTCACTTGGTATACAAGGCACTTCAGTAAGACCAGACTGGCACTAAAAGCTTTGGATGAGTTGGGAGAACACTGACCAGTTCTATAGTTTAGGCCTTCAGTCAAACTCAAAAATATCATTTAACCTAATGCGTATGGAAGCCCAGATTAACCCAGAGAAATGGCAGGCATATCCCATCACTTGAGAACCTGATCAATACTGAATTTTATTTGGGATACTTTTTTACCTTGAACATGTATGTATGTTGGCTTCCTGACCAAAACTTAGCCCGTGGGAGTTCTGTGAATGCACAACATTACAGAACAGTTCTTGAGACGGGGTCACCCCTCAAGTGAATATTTGTTAGCAATTTTGACTGCAGATTTAAGCTGTATGCAGCACAAAATAAGAGGCAAGCCCAGCCCATTAACATCCAGGAGATAACTGATGTGGCTACTCAGGTTGACAGACATCTTTGGGTGTGCTTGAATAGCTTAACAGCAGGCACCTCAATCCATAGGAGGAATTAAAAGTGTGTGCGTGATTTTTTTTAAATAGTTTTGAGTGGAAACCTGCTTAATCGCTGTTTTGAAGTAGTCTATGCTTATAACATTGCTCTGTAAGTCACTCTTATGGGCAGAATGGCTCTTAAAGCAATTAAGCAAGGAAGATGTCAAGTGTGTTTTGATGTAATAATGGAGCCGTTATTTGTAAAAGCAACTGCAATATATGGCCTTTCAATAGAAAATGTAATAATGCCAAAATCCTCTGGAATATTTGGCAGGGTTCCTTCCTTTAAAGCGGCTGGTACTGTCAACAGTCAAAGACTGGATTCTGGGATAAGTGGACTACTGTTCTGATTCAATATAGCAGTTCCTATGATTTGTAGTATGCAGGTATCTTGACTGAAGAGAGTATTCTGTTTCCAGATGGCAGGTTGAAGAGCAGAATGGGTCTTAATCCTTTCTCAGCAATGTTCTTTAAGTTAGCATCTCTTCAGTATATTCAGGAAGTGGTCCTTGTTTGCTGGGGTCTTAATTCTGTGCTTCAGAAAAATGCTTTTGTACGTTTCTGAGCCAGTGGGATCTGTCTTTGTATTTATTCTTACAATTGGTGTAATCCTCCCTCCTACCTTGTAATCATGATATGAAAGAAAATGGAGGAATTATTGACATCTATCAATATATAGTCATTGAAACTTTACTTTCCATAAGGCTGGTCGTCAGACCTATTTGAGGTTCCTCCTAAAATTTGCATCTAGGTGTTACCTTTATCAAGAGGTGTTCGTGCTCACCACTTGCCACTTCTCCAGAGAGAGGCCTGTCCTGATTGTCTTCAGAGTGAGTTACCTTTTTATTTGACTTGGATTCAATCTCTTATTCCTCTTTTACTGTAATTCCATCCATAGAAGATCCTATACATTGATTATTCCGAAGGGTCTCATTAGAGGGTCTTCAGGTGCTAAGCATATTCTATGTTTATGTTCATGTAGGGAATGCACAGTGTGTGTGCTTTTGCTAGAAGTCACTGATTGAATAACACACGTATTCTGGAAGCAGTCTTCACCAACAGAGCAATTCTGTTCTGTACATAGTTCTAAATTGTTCATCTAGTTATCTTGGAATTGTTAGTTTCTTTAATTTTTCCTCTTTTCAGACTAGTGACAAATGAAGGACACACGCATTTTACCTAAAAAGTGCTCTGATTTTTTGAACAAGCTTCTTCTATTTTTTTCTTTAAAGTGAGGTAGTATGTAAAGAAGAAATAACGAATTTTGGAGCATGTTTATCAATCTTATTTTATGAATATATACTTGGAAAAGGCAGGCATCCTAATAATCCCCTTGATACAAAACAGTTTTATACTAGTAAACTAATGGTAATCTTAGTATTGCACCATATGGAATACTATGGGACTAATACACTGATGCTGAGGGTATTCCTTCTGTTTAATTTTAGACAGAATTACCGTGTGTCACTAAGGGCAAGATTTGTAAAGGTGTTGAGGCACCCAAAGATACAGATAGGTATTTTTGAAAATCGTAGGCACCTAAATGCCTTTACAAATCTAGCACCTTATTACTAAAAGTCAGATAGGTATTTGGTAAAGGTATTTCTGAGATAAGTAGATTGGTATAGCATATTTTACTTGTCATGTACAATTTCCTGAGTATTCTCAAAAGAAATGGAAAAGTAGGGATGAGCTATTACCAAGGCAGAGATGCTCCTCCAGAATTTTTAGCTTTGTAAGCTAGCTTTTAGTTAAATACTTGGAATTTATTGAGTTTTTAGTGGGGGGAAGGAGTGGCACAGAAAGGCATTGAAGTTCTAATTACAACTCCCATGCTTAATTATCCTTGAGATAATTTTTTTTTCCAAAGAATCACTTTGTTATTAAACTCCACTGGAGAAGAAAATGCCTTCAGCCACATTTGCTCCTTTGGAAGAAAATGATCAAGTACATTTTTGTTGCACTATAATTAGAAAAGTTACTGGACTCTTTGTTTAGTATTTTTTAGTTGAGGAAAACTGTGTATTGATGCTTCACTCCAGTTAACACCTACATATTAATTGCTTTGACTGAGAATTCTATTAGTAAAATATTTTAGGAGACAATGCTTGTTTGTATCTTTTTCCTTAGTAAAAGATCACACTTCTGCAGATCTCCTACACCAGGAATAATGTGGGATTTCTTTTAGAGAACTAGAACTGCTCTGATAGAGGACTATTCATTTTTATGTATATTTCTTCAAATGGTGGTAGATTCTTGGCATGTATGATTTTGTTCTTGCATATGTAGCACAAATCCTTCAGATAGTGTTGCCAACTCTAGAGATTTTCTGGTGAGTCATCATATTGAGTGACTTTCTTAAATCTGCATCTGCTGGAATTATGTTAGGCTACATCTATATCAGTGAGCCTATGTCAGTATAGGAGGTTTTCTGTTGGGGTAGAAACACAACCTCCCCAAATGACATTAGCTATGTCAACAGAAGCCCTCTTCTGTTGACATAGCTGCATCTACACTGGAAGGTGTTTGCTTAGCTATTTTGGTCAGAAGTGTGTCATATCCCTAACCAACATAGCTATGGCAGTTGCCTGATTCATGACTTTTAAACACTTGTGGTTGGCAATATTGTACATACACAATTGTCCCTGACTTCAGTAGAAGGTAGACACATATGTCTTAGAGGGAAAGATTTATCCCTACATACATGGTTTTTTTCTTCTTCTAAACATCATACACAAGAAAGGATATGCTTGCTGGCTTTATATTACCACTATAAAGAAGAATTTATAAAATATATCTAGTTTCTAATCAATAGTTAGTTTCACACTAAGTGAATTTGTATACACAGGGTTAATGTTTCAGCCAGATCTCAACCCACCCTCTAACTGAATGGGCACAGTGGGTGGGTAGCACAGTTATCTAGCTACCAGATTTACATGCATCCACAGAATTAGAGGACAGCATTGAAAATTAAATTTCAAACATTGTCCATTGAGCTCATATTGAAAAACCTTATGAGGGCAGTTTAGGGTATTTTTAAAAGTCAGCTCTGAAATTGGAGTATTACATTTTCGCATTAGTATGTATGTTTGGTCATGGACTTACTGCACTTAAGCTGGTCTCAGGCTTAGTTGCAGTTTTATAGTATATGGTGAAACTTACACATCATTATCTATATGGCTATTCTCAGGCAGCAATGTAATATTCAAACATATCCTATTTAAAATTGCTCCCTCTTCCCCTTCATTCAAGATATACCAATTTTTAGCTGTTGCTATGGCAATTTTCTATAGGCTAAGAAGTTGACAGTCTAGTTCTGTGGGCACTAATATTTTTATTAAAGCACTGCACCGCTCTCCAGTGCTCCTGGAATTGTCTAACTTCACTGATCATAGGTCAAGTCCCATGCTGCCCTTCGGAGTTTAGGTTTTCCACATGCTAGCACAGTGAGTGGTTGCTCCATTACCAGAGTGTCTGAAACAACAGGCTTAGTAACAGAGGAATAATCATCACTGTATTTTTTATTGTTACTTCACTGTAATGTTGAATCTTGATGTTGAACTATTTGCTTTTTATTAGCATTTACTTTTACTGCTTCACACCCTGCATTCCAGGGTTTGTGGACAAAGAATGAAGGAGTTTTGTAGTACCGAGTTACATAATTAGTTTTGAACATATAGAAATCAGACTATACAAGAAGACTTGATTTTATTCTACCCTATGAGCAGGTTAATCTATGTGCAAAATGTGTAAGTATCCTTTTTTCCTCCATTGCCAACTAATTTTGCCAGAAACAGAACAAAACCTAGAGATACTTACTGCTTTTAAGGGAGAAAATTAATCACTAACAGCCTTTATTTGTTAGAGTAATGGCAAACTTGGAGTCCCTGTTTCAATTTATGTGCATTTAAAATAGCAAATCTATAATATTTACTTACACTTTCATATGAAAGATAGCGTGCTTAACCTGAATTGTCTACTAACATTGTCTGTAGTGTCCTAAAATCACTTAAGTCTGTTTGTCTAAGGTTAACAGTCTGTTGCTGTCTCTTCTGTTGCTCTACTAAAATATCGACACCTCATTTTTTTACTTTTTTTTTTTTTTAAGCCTTTAATGGTAAAATAGTTAATTTGTAAGATTCCTGTATTTGACATTGTTTTTCTTTTTATTTTACTCCCCGCTTTTTGCATTTCCTCTCTTTTTTTTCCTCTCCCACCCTTCATTCCCACATGTCGTTATTATTATTGTCTTGTGTTACTTTCTTTCCTTCTCTCCCTCATCCCTGCTATTCCTGCTGCTATAGCCTCACAGGCTGGGGAAGCTGGCCGAGCAGGTAGGGGATTTTCACGTTCCCTAAATACCCACCTATCAGCTTCCAACAGTGGGACAGACTAGAAATTGAGTCTGGAGATTTGAGGATTATCAGATTCTTTGTGTGTGATTATGAACAAGTCCAGTACAGTTCTGTCTGGATGCAGGCTTCATGAAAAGTTAGCTGGCTATAGTTATTATTTCATTCATACTGAAAATAACTATTGCCATGATGATTGTCTTTAATTTTCTAACTAACCTGTTTCCATTATTTTACAAATTGGTTACAATCTATTTTTTTTAAAAACAAATTATGGGTAACAGTTTTTTTAGGGTTTTTTTCCACATTCATCTATACTCGAACTAAGCTCTCCACTCAGCACTAGTCTGTTACACTGCTGAGTTTATCAGTAGATGGAAAATCACATCTTTAATGGCTAGATCAGATGTTGTATCGTGTATTTTGTATTATTACAAGCTAAAGAGGCAAACGTGCATGTGCAGCGCTGTTTCTCTTTGACTATCTTGGTGGTGGGTTACTGATCAGTGTCTGTATTGTAAATATTGTTAGTAATGTCTTTTCTCCCTTTGGTATGGAAATTGTTTACTTGTAGAACATCATCACAGTTTTCAGTGCTGAACAAATTGTGGAACTACCAGTAAGCACTGCAGTAGAAACTTAAAATAGTAAATTGGTTTTAATTCTTTGAGCTCTAAATATGTCTGTTTCTAAGAATTACATTGTACTGTATATCTTAAAGTGGTTAGAGGACATTGTGGTTTGATGGTCTGTAATATTCCTTGAAAACCTAAGTAACTGATACAGGCGGTCCTGTAATTATTATTTGGTGTTCAAAACATTAAGCTGCTTAGAACAGAATTTCCAAAATTCCATTGTTCCAAAACAAAGTTGTGCAGTTGTTCTAGCTTTCTACCTGGCTGTGGAGTGGATTATGTAGCAAAGAAAAGATCATTAGAAATAGGAAATTCAGATTATACATGGTGATGAGTTTAAGCACTTGGATAAGGGAAAAATCATTGCAGAGTACAAAACCACTGTAAAAACAGTCTGCTGTTACCAGAGTAACTGAATATTATGACACCAAATGGTTAGTAAAAATATAAAGTGGAAAGCTGATAAGGAACAGAATAATTGCTTATAGATCTTCAATCCATATCAGTTCATGTCATGTGTGCTGCCTTTTAATATCTTTAGCTTTAAATATATGCTCTGTTGCATGTGTGGAAGATTGTTAACAAATCATGTTTCACATTCCTGACCACGTGCTTTTACCATTAAACTGTGTCTCCGTAGCAATTTCAGCATTCCTTTATATGACAAAACATTTAATATATTTTTGTATGTATCAATGTGCTGAATAGTCAACCTTTTAGAAGCAAAAAAACTTATGTTGACATTTAAATTAGTACAATCATTTGAAGTTCTCACAAGCCACAAGGCAACAGTTATAGGGTAGGTATATATGATTGTTATAATAATATAATTATTATGTAATATAAAAGATTTTATAATCCAGTTTTAGTTTGGTTTTATTATCACCTAAAATAAATGTTATTTGATTAGCCTAACTAATAGACAATTTTTTCCATTCCTAAACAGTAAAATTACTTTTACAGTTATTCCAATTAGAATATGTTGTATTTCATATAATTATAAATTCATATAAACTAAATTCTAACTAGAATATGTTACATTTCACAGGGAACATCTGGACCAGATCCCACCACTGTGTATGTTGATATGAGAGCACTGAGACATGACAGGTTTGAACCCCATTTTTCTTTGTTTCACAATATGCAGATTGGACAAATTTGCAAGTGCATAACAGGAACAGTTTTACAATACAGTTGTCAAGCTGTAAAAGTGGTACTAACCCTCAGATTCTTACTGACTTCCACCAGCCTCCTAAAATAGAAATGACTGAATTAACAAAATGCTGGTATAATTGCCGGCTTCCGAGATACTGTGGACAGCATGTTGACACACTTAATGCTGTATGCTTCTCTACTTCTTTTGTTTTGTTCAAGGTTACACTGGTAATCCAATTCTTTCTAATAGGAGTGATGCTTTTTTTGTTTTGTTTCACTCCTATCAGGCGTGATTCACTTTACACTAGGCCATTTTAACTGAGCTGAGGGTTGCGAGCTAGTTGGATAACAATTTATTGTATGAACTTTAATGCTTTTACTTAACTCAATACCTTTATACCAGTATTACTGCATCCATATGAAGGATTGTCCCATTTTAATTATAAACTGCTACCTTGATATAACTGTCCACGGGAGCCAAAAAATCTTACCACGATATAGGTGAAACTGCGTTATATTGAACTTGTTTTGATCCACCGGAGTGCACAGCCGCCCTTCCCCCTCCCCGGAACATTGCTTTACCACGTTATATCCAAATTTGTGTTATATCGGGTCATTTTATATCGAGGTAGAGGTATATCTGTTTCTAAACCAATACAGTTAAAGAAGGACAAAAACTGCATGTAAACCAGGCCTAAATCTTTTGCCCCGTTTCTCTTGACTGCTGGCAGTGGTGCCCTCCTTTACCAGGCTAACTCTTACTAGTCTATCTGATTGGATACCTCTCTGCGCTGGAGTCTGTAACCCAGCTCTGCCACTGACTTGCTATCTAACCCGAGGCAAGTCACTTAACCACTTTGTCTTCATTTCCTTATCTGTACAATGAAGATAACAGTTAGTTATTTCACATGGTTGTTCTGAGAAATAGTTAATGTTTGTAAAGCACTTTGAATGTATAAATCACTTATTGCACTGGTACAAACCTCTTTCCTGGAGGAGGTATAAGAATGCTATGTCTTCCTATCTTGTTCACTGTACTACATTAGTCAAAACATTAATTTCAGCTGGCAGTTTCAAATCAGGTTAAATTACTGGTTAGGCAATTTATAGTGGCTTCCTTCTACAGTAACTTTTAACTAAGTCTTCTCTGTGTCTGCTAAGCAATTTTTTTACTTTTGTTTCAAAAGATTTTCACTTACTGTTGAGATTTAGCAACTGTACCTCACCCCTAGGAAACATAAAAGCTTTGCCAGCAGAGGTGGTTGGAAAATCATTTGAAATATGTTGGGGGAAGAACAGGAGGGCTTTTTATTAAGGAAACTTTTTTTTTTTTCACTTTTCCAACTTGAAATCAATTTTTTTTTGGAGGAAAGCAGATACTTTTTGTGAATTTTTCTTTTTGTTGAACATCTAATTTCCCATCAAACGTTGAAATAGAAAATGTTGGGCCAGCTTTATTCACCAGTTCTGCTTCTATTCTCGGAAAAAAATGTATTTGGGGACAAACCCAAGTAGTCTTTTCTTTCTTCATGGTAGTCGAGAGCTCTCAGCCTATGGCTGGGTAAGAACACCATCCATCTTTCACGTATACTCTCTGAGAATACTCTGAGGTTGCAGTCTTCAATAACTAATGATGCACAAAATGGTTATGCAGTAGCACATGTAGCCTGGTTGTTGGGACATTAAATAGTTCTTTGGCAGTGGAGGGTACACAACAGTGCCTGACTATCCCTCTACCCAAACAATTCTTATTAGTTCAATGCTGCTCTTCTGAGACACAGCACTACTAATGACGATACTGATGCCTAATCAGATCCAAGTGAAACTACTGTATTCAGAATTCATCCACAGAGTATACAGCAATCGTAATCTTGCAATTTTTTTGTGAAGCAATTAATTCTGTGCAATATGTGCATAACATGCACGAAAGTAGACCTACTGAGAAGCTAATTTCTTTTTCCTAATCTAAATCAACGGGAGGTGGTGCAGTTCTGTACTTGGGAACAAAGACGGCATTGCCTCACTTCTTAATCTCTTTCATCACTACTTAGAATGTCACTCGTGTGAGAGAAAATAATTTTAGCCTACACTAAGAGGAAAGTTGTGGCTGTGGTGAGGGGCATTGGTTGGGAAGAGAGGCAAGTAAACACAGGGAGAAAGAATTAGTTTTTCTTCTAGGGGAAGAAGGAAATCTGTAAAGTAGTCCTTAGTATGAAAATGTATTCTCTTTTTACAAGCTGCAGGAAATTGATTCATGCACAGTATCTACAGTCAGGGCCGGCTCCAGGCAGCAGCTGACCAAGCACGTGCTGAGGTGGCACCTTGGGGCGGGGCGCCACTTGGGTTTTGTTTGTTTGTTTTTTTGGTTTGTCGGAGCAGCGCTGGAGGGGTTGGTTTTTTTTGTTTCAGTGGCGCTCGGGGCAGGCTTGGGGCAGCGCAGTGCTTGGCGGTGCGGCGCTTGGGGGCGGGGCTTCAGGCAGTGCTCAGGGGGCGGAGCTTCGGGTGGCGCTCGGGGGGGTGGGGGCTTGGCGCGGCACTCAGAGGGGGAGNCCATCCCAGGGCTATGGCCAAGGCTTTTTGCTGCTCACTATTGAGCTTACATACAACCTCCTTAGTGAGGCCCTTGTACAATAAGAACCCAAAAATTTTGCGTTCTATAAATGAATGCTGTGAGTACTGGGCAGTGCTGGCGGGGGCTTGGGCGGCATGATGCTTGGGGGCCAGGGGTTTTGGCAGCGGGTCCTGGGGGGAGGTTCAGCGGCACGGCACTCCGAGGAGGGGTACGGCGGGGGGGCACCTTTCTTTTTTGCTTGGGGTGGCAAAAAAGTTAGAGCCAGCCCTGTCTACAGTAAATACTTACATCTTCTTTAGCCTGTCATGAAAAAATAGATGCTTTTACCAAGTTCAGAGTTTGCAGGTGTCCTGGTTATAGAGAACACTAAGGGAAATTGCCAGAGTTGGCCTAGATTTGCTAGCATAATTCTTAATTTGATGGATTAAAACCTCAGTTCAGAAGTATTGGATAGATGAATTTAAAATTCAGGTCATAAATTGGCAGGCATAATCCCTTCATGTTTACTGTTCTATAACCAGTTGAGTGGAACGGAGTATCACTGCTGTTTACCTGTACCTAAAAATAAGACTGATATACATAGCCAGGAGAGTGTAGAGCGACAGTCCAAGACCACCTTTGAAACTTTCTTAGTTCAGATAGTCCAAGAGTATTGCAGGGCATTTTTTCCACTTCCTGTTTCAAGACATCTCCATTAGAGTTCAGTTCTGGAGGGAAGAAATGCAAATTCAGGGTGAAATTGTCATCTACCCTATTTGTGGTATCTCCTTGAAACTACCTCACTTCAGTAGATTTAGCAGTGGCCAGTTTCCTAGTTCCCATCAGTAGTGCCACAAAAACAGGCATGTAGCTTGCATAATCACCACTTTCAGTACAGTGGGATCCCCTTAAGACTGTCCTTGATGTAAAAGCTATTCACATAAATATAAGCTGAACAAGTTGGACTCTGCTCTTAGGGCTTCCATCTATAGCATTTTCTTTGGACAACCTGACATTACTTCTTCCAGATTCAAATAAATGTTACTGGGGCATGGTATTTCTTACTTAAGACAGTAACTGAAATGCTGGACTACTTCATATGGAAAGGAGTAGGAACCTATAGAAATTGCCCCAAGGATCAGATTCCATTGAATGAGCTACAGGAAATCACCTGCGAAAATGGAGCTATACATTAGCAGGTATCGTTCATGACCATAACAAGAGCAGTACAGCGTCTCTTGTGATGGTGAAATGTCAACAACAAAGTGTCTTCACCACCAGGCACCTCACTGACCACTCCAGACTCCAAGGAAGATGGTGATTAAAGGAATGAAATCTCTTCTTATTTTTCAAACGGCAACAAAAATAGCAGCCTTCCATTTCAAAAAGAAAATGCAGAACACCTATGCACTAATCTAGCAGGAAAAGACAGCTGTAACATACCTTAATAGACAAGACAGAACAAAAAGCTCATTCAAAAAAAGAAACAATGGGAGTAGATACTGTTATGTGCCCAGATGAAGGGAGCATCAATAAAAGCAGTAAAAGTAACTTAGACCCATCAGACTGGTCCTCAGTACAGAAAATCTTTCCCTCAGTCACACAGTTTAAGGGAATTCCACAAAGACATCTATTCACAGTAAGCCCTAAAGAGACAGATCGCTACTGCTCAAGGAAGAACTCCAGTGATAGACACGCTTTCTCCCAACTAGCTGAATTTTTCCTGTATATCTTTCTGCCCCGTGCCTCTTAGGGAACAACTTTAATGAAAAATGGAATAAGCAACAATGATATTATTATTATGCTGTCTGAGGTGACCCTGTCCATCATATGCCCAATCACTTTGGTAAGTCAGGTTCTCAGTAGCATGGCATGCTTCTCAAGCAGCCAAACATCAGATCCCTAAATCTGACAACCTGGAATTTCAGAGGGATGTTTAGAGGAAAACAGACTAGTCTGTGGAGACTCTCATTGCATCAAGATCCCCATCCATTCAAAGGGGTATTCGTCAGCTTAACCAGCATTTCCTGCTTGTGCAGTGGTAAAGATCTCAATCTGACAGTTGCAGCTGTCATTCATGACCCTAACATCAAGAGCAGTACAGCAGCTCCTGTTGTAATGTTGAAACATCAACAACAAAGCCTCTTCACCAGCAGGCACCTCACTGACCACTCCAGACTTTAAAGCGATCAGTGCAGATATGTCTTTGCATGGGCTCTCCATCTGTGGTCCAAGGAAGCGGATGATTAAAGGAATGAAATGACTGCCATACTTGCATATAAAGGACTGAAAATGTCTAGCCTAATAAAGCAGACCTCAGTTATCTGCAGGGTGATGTATGCAGCTGTCGTCATCTTCACTAACAAACAAATCATAGATAGAAAACCAATTAGATTGTCAAAACCAGCATTTTGGATGTATTGTGTCAAAATGAGGATAGCAACAGAGTGTTAAAATCATTAATGCATTCACCATGTGATCAGTTGTCTGCCAATTCACTATACTTTCCCATTAGTGGTGGAGCTGGGCAGCAAAGAGTTTTCCCATTCTGGGGAAAATTTTGAGGTATTAATTTTTTTTTTCCAGTTGTCGATCTGGACAGAAAATCAATCTCAAACTTTTGTGAACCAACAAGCTGAAAGAAATTTCAGTTTGGTCCAGTCAAAACATTGACATTATAACTTTTTTTTCTTTACTATATTTAGCTTACATTTTTAAACAAAAGACTTGTTTTTAACTGTATTTTTTTCATCTTGAAAATGTCAAAGGAAAGTTTTAAAATTTTCATTTTTTCCAAATACGTTTTCTAGAATGAGAAATTTGTCAAAACCAACCCTTTCCTGCGAAGTTTGTGTTGAAATAAAAAAAAAAGTAATGTTTTGTTGAAAAGTTCCTCATCAGCCATAACTATCAGGAGGAGACTTGGAATAGCTATTAATCTTGGCACACATGAACTTCCCTGTATATTCTAGAAGAATAAAATTCTCCATGCACTCCACGATTTTCTCATGCAGTTAAATTCTGTCTACACATAACAAGGACCTTACAGTCCTTGTCCTTTGCAAAGTGCGAGATGAAAAAGCTCCAGCACAACCTTGATCTCAGCACTTATCTGAAAAGGACAGAAAATGTAAGAAAAAAACTGGAGTCCTTATTCAGTTAGTTGTATCCAAAGCATGCAGGTTAAAAAAAAACCTTCAAAACTTTTCACTGTCCAGATAGATCTGTTGCTGACTTCAGTGGTCATCTGTGGATGCTTAAGAAATGCAAGATTAGACCCCAATTGTGGAAGCTCCTGTATTCAGAAGATTTAAATTCACTTTTTTACAAAATTCTTTTTATATTTACATGGATTAAAAATAAAAATGCCTGTGGTAATAGTTTTAGGTCAGCTATGATAATTTTACACAAATTTGTAATAAACTATTAAGCACATCCATTTCTCATTTATTTGTATTGTACCTAGAACTTGGCCAGACAAATAATTGAATTGTACATACTTGTGCATATTGTATAATACTGTACATAATATGTACAAGAATGGAAGCTTTCTTATAGCTAATGTAACTATAAATAGTGCTCTCATATTTTTCTTCAATAAAATGATTGCTGGATATAAGGTGGGCATCCTTACTTCCCTTTTCTTACATGCTCGCACATGCACACTTCTCACTGATCCTAACTGTGAATTCCAGTATTCCATTTATTAAATCTTATCCTTCTCCCATTCCCATATTAAATCCCTATTTGAGGGCTGAGTTAAAAAAAATTGTGGATTACAATACATTAAATGCATGCTTAAGTTGTCCTGTGTGCTAGTTCTTGTGCTGAGCAGCTCAGCTCACTTTCTCGTCACATGAACAACCTTTGGGCCAATCAACAGTGAGCAGGGAGCTGAATCCAAAGCTTGGGAATTGCTGTATACAGTTAAAGAAGGGAGAGAGAGTTTAAGTTTATTGATTTCTTTAAATATCTGGTCATCAGTTGTACTATGATCAATTATGGTGGTCTCTCATTGAAATATTCAGTTTCCATTATTAGAAACAAATTACTGCTCTTCTGGCTTCATACTGCTGTGAAGTCTTATCCTTAGGGCTCTTCGTGGCAGAAAGATAACTAGAGAGGCAGTCGATCTGTGTCGCCTCTTATGCTCTTGGTCCAAAGCACAGGGAGGAGATGGGCACCAGCATGGCCAACAGATATTGCTAGCAAAAATCTTGTGGTCTCAGGCACAAAGTGCGTGTGCACCTCAAGTGGAATACAGATAAGAACCCCATGTCTCAAGTAAGTCCAGTTACTTGAGTAAGTAGCCTTTCTTTTTAAGAGATGTTCATTTTGCAGAGTGAAGTTGGTAGATTTCTGATTGCCTCTGTGGATCTAAGTATCAGAGGGGTAGCCGTGTTAGTCTGGATCTGTAAAAGCAGCAAAGAGTCCTGTGGCACTTGCCTGACTCAGGCCAGAGGGATATAAGAGGGTAGTGGATGGCAGGTATATCAGCCTCAGAATGAGCGGAGCCCTGTTTCCTGGATAGCCAAACAAACTCCAGGCCAATCAAGACACCGGACACCAATTTAACAAGCTAAGGTCGTTAGGCTAATACTGGCACCTGACCTCAATTAACTGAGAAAGGATCAGTTTAGGCTGATAGGCTAATGGAGACAGCTGGAATCAATTATACTGTTTTAGAAGCTCTCCTTGCCAGTTCTCTCGAGAGGAGCCCAGGGGAAAGGAGCTGGAGGAGAGGAAGCATTACTGAACCCTGAGGTAAGGGTGAAGCTTGGGAAAAGGGAAATGCGGGGAAGTGGCCCAGGGAAGCAAAGCAGCATCAGTGGAAGAGGGAAGCCGCAAACAGCTGCTGCCATTAGGGTCCCTGGGCTGGTAACCTCTGCTACCATACTGGGAAAGAGAGCTCATCCTGAGCTTCTGAGGCCTCTGTATCCGCCAGGAAGTGCGGGACCCACAAATACAGGCTCGGAGCTTTGTCACACACCTTATAGACTAATAGATCTGTGGATATACTAGCTCCCACTTGCAGTCTTGCTTATCTTTATCCAGTATCTGAACATCTCATGCAGTGTGGCATGGTTGGGGAGTTGGAAGGAACAAGCATGATTCAGGAAAACTCCTCTTTGCTCTTTAGAATTCCTCTTGCAGTGTTTTAGCATTTTATATTCCTCTTTTCCAAGCTAGCTCATCAATGTTTTTGTTATTGACTGTTCATGTTGGAAGGTAGAGTAGCAATATATTCTGCTCTGGTTCATAACTCCCTTCCTGGGCAGCACTGAGTTAGTTGGCTTGCAAAGTCAGGAGCCAGGGATATTTTAACTTCTTGGTATTGAGAAGTTGATGCTACAGATGGCTTCCCCTCCTACTTCTAGCTCTACAAAAACCAAAACCTGCTACATCAACCCATTCTTCAGCATTGTACTGATCTGAGCGCTAGCTCAACTGGAGGTATTGACATAAGTCTATATATTGCAGTAACCCCAGGTGTCCTGGCCAAGATTGGGAACTCGTTGTGCTACAGACTGTATAAGCCCAAAGGGAGACCTGGACCATGGCATTAAAAAGGTTACAATGGAGGTTGGTTAGGAATGTTTCTATAAAATGTCATTTCATGGAAACAGAAACTGTTTGTGGGAAAGAGTCTGTTATGATAAATCTCCATTAGAATTTTTTTTTTAAAGTTTCAGAATTGTCAGTCCTATTTCAATATTTTCTAAAAGAAGGTTTTTTTTATCAGTTTGAAATGACTTTTCCTTTTGAAAATTTAGTTAAGAGAGAGAACCGTTTTCCCTTCTAGCTCTAGTTACAGTCTGAGAAGACTAGCAACATCCAGAAGTTAGCAGAGGCAGAAAATATATATAAATAATTATTTTTAATATGCATTAGCTAGTATTATAACTGCATCATATGCTGGCTGACTTCCTGTAAGTCTTGTTGCTGAAGGATTTGAAGCCTCATGTGCTCAGTCCAAGGAGGGAATACCATGCATAAAAACTAGTATTAAAGAAAGCATAAAGATGTTTGTGAGAGGAGCAGCTTCACAGGCTATCAAAGGTAGCATCACTAGGGGTGGGGAAGCAAAGATGTGATCTGAGACCAGAGCAAGTAAGTAGGAGAAATCAAAATATTAAGGGCCTTGAAGGTTAGGACTAGAAATCTGAACTTGATATGATGGAAGAGGAGGTGCCTCAAAACACAAGCCTGTTCAGTACCAAAAAATATAGACAAATGGAGAAGTTTGGAAAACAATAAAAGTGGCTATGAGCTTGGTTGGTGGGATTGATTTTGTGAGGGAAAGATGAGTTAAATCTTGGCCAAGTGATGTTAAAGGGTAAACATGAGCTAACCTATATTTGAAACTGGTGGAAAATGCCAGCAATGGAGAGCAACTATTTAAGGTTGTGTCCAGGGGTCTAACTAGGAATAATAAGCTAAAACTAAAAGAATATTTATACCAAATATCATGGGCAAAAACCCTGAGGATTAGTCCCTGAAGGGAACTGGAAGAAGCTCCATCATTTGGGACATTTTAAACAAAACTGGACATAGCACTAGATAATTTACTTTAGGAAAAGATCCTTTGGCAGGGAGTTGGACTTAGATGACCTGATAGCTTCTTTCCATCTCTATTAGAATCACAAAATTGAAAATATTTCTTAGTGTAACTACAGAACAGTGTGTTAAGGCTTTTCCCAGAGCTGGCATAGTAGCAGTAATTAGTACCACTTCCAGCACTCCAGACCCGGAGGCTGGCTCAGAACAACACTTTACTTAATAGCTCCTCTGACAAACTCTCTACTTCTGTGATTGAAATTGGTGAGGAAACCAGCAAACTACAAAATACATCGTGGGTGATTCTTCTGCTGAGAGACTTAAAGGGAAAGAGAAGCCTAGAAGAAAATATCCAGCTGCACATGGGATGGGACGGGCAGGAATAAATTTATATTATTGTAACTACCTTCTCGTTATGTACTGATAAAGCAAGACTACAGCACAGTGTTTGGTGGTTTAATACTGAAATTGCTGCATCCAGATTGCGTTATCTCGATCCTTTCCCCCCATGATACAAGTGCAATTATAAAGAGAAGATCCAAACCTATCAAATGTATCAAACTATTACCAGGACGAGAAAACAATTTTATGAAGTATCAACACCACAGTCATCTTTTCTGCGGAGTCTTTTTCACCTGACTTGGGATGCAGGCAGCTTTCTGAAGTTGAACTAGGAGTGTAAATACGTCATCAGGTTTAGAATTTTTTGTTCAAGTTGACTGTAAAGAGGCAATCTGTATCTTTGAGACTATCTGGCACTCGAATGAGATTTTAAAACATTACACTGTTCCCAGAGAATACCCGTATGGCATTATTGCTTTTGGTTTTGAGGAAACATGCTTGTTCTTAACTTTGTCTAGTACCTATTCATAAATCTTTTGAGATTATAAATCCTCGGGAGAATGGCCACTCTGCTTCTCACTAGGCTCATAGGTGTACATCTGCACTGCACTAAAATAAAATAAATAAAACCACCTTTCAATGAGTCTCAAACCTGGCTTTACTGAATCAGGCTCATGCTACAGCACTACAAATAACAGTGTAGACATTTCCACTCAGGATCTGAGATCCATCCCCCTCGCTGGGTTTCAGAGCCCAAGCAGAAACATCTATGCTGCTGTTTATAGTGCTGAAGTCTGAGCCCGTCTGTAGACCCAGGCTCTGCAACTTGCTGCCATAGGTGGGGTTCTTGTTTATTTCTTTCTTTCTTTGATGTTTTTTCAGTGTAGACATGTCAGGTTCATTTACCTAATCTCCGATTCTTGCTTTGACTGGCTATTGCAGAGGCATTAGTTTCAAGGGTGTGATGAGATCTATGCCTTACTAGGCCTGTTCACGTTACCTGTGATGGTATGTACCAAGCGTTTGATGGACTTTGCTGGGGGTCTTGCTGCCTGTGTGCACCCAGGCTGAAAAACGTGTCCTTTTGGTGGGGGGAGGAGGAGCAGTGAGTTTAGACTCCCAAAAACTACCTAGAGAGACCACCTTGGATCAATTGCTGGTGGAACCAAGGAGAAGTCGTCCTCCAGTGGCTAGAGAGTGGGCAGAAGTCAATCAGGGCTCAGCGGACAAGATTTTTAAAAAGAGCTGGCTGCTTCCTCCAGTGAGCAATTCTGAGTGAAGCCTAGCCAAGGCCTGATTCTGACTGATCCTTTTGAGTGGGCCAGTGAAAGACTGTTTTGTTTTATATTGTAAAGTTTAAAGGCATCTTGAGATGGACATCAATTGACGGCTTTAAAATTAGCATCTGCTCCGAGAGACATTAATCTGTAAGACCTGACCCAATGACCTTGGAAATTAGCAGTAGAGAGAGAGAAACAACTTTGTAGACACATCTGCTCAGTGTGCATCAGAGTTGAGCAATTTAAATCACATGATTTATTTTTTAGTCATTAATTTAAATCAGATTGAGGCATTGGAAAACTAATTTGAAAAATTGTGGTGGTGTAACTTTACACTAAAATGTATAATGAACTAAATTATAATTGTTGATATTTTTTTGGTTTTGATTGCCATTGCCAGTTGGTCTCTTAATTTGCTAACACTCTAACATTTTCTATCTATTGGCTAAAAGATGTTATTAAGGCCCTGATGCTGCAAACACTTAAGCATAAGTAGTACTTTAGTAAAATGAAATAGACCCAGTGAAGTCAATGGGACGTCTCATGCTTAAAATTAAATGTGCATTAAGTGTTTGCATCATCAGGGTAAAAACTGTACCTCGATTAAAAAAAAATTCTCTTAATGGCATAAAATCTTTGTCACTTAAAAATAAAATTGTTTCATTATTAACAATAAAAAGGAATTTAGACTTTCAATATATGACCAAAGTTATTCTGTACTTTTCTTAAACACACTGGCCAAAATTTTCAAAACCAGAAGCCTAAACATCCTCGTTAGTAATTTAAGGCTATAAAATGAGCGGAAATTAAAAACTGTCAATGTATACATAAAAAATCTGAATGTTTTTAATTTTTATGCACTGATGTGTATTAGTGCTATCAGGGATCAGAAAAAGCATGTGGTAGTAGAAGAGTTTTCATAGAAATAGAAATTGAAAAAATGCACATTCTGGCTCTTCATCTATTTAGTAAAATCACCCGGGGGAAATACGAGTGTAATAACATTGTGAACAAAGGGAGAAAATTGGTGGAATAGCAGAAATTAGGACTAGATGACCTTTTGAGGTCCCTTTCTGCCCTACTATGAATGACAGGAGAAAGAAAGTAAGAAGAATAAGAGTGAGGTGAAAGGCAGGGAGGACAAAAGAAAAGAGAAGGAGATGGTCAGACACAGGAAAGCTGGAAAAGTAATTTTACAAGAAAAATGTGAAATGTGTGTGTGGAGGGGTTTCACGAACAAAGTTAAATGTAGAAGGAGAATAATTTTGAAGGGCATGATAAGACACAATCACTGTCATTCTTCCTGACTTCTCTTAGGATATTAGCTACTGTTAGTTTCATGAGTTCTGTGTTAATTCCTACATAACTACAGTAGATATAATGGATAAACTGTTGTCTCTGGTGCATTTACTAACGTGGATGGTTATTTACTCTGGATCTTCCTTTTTTAGCTCCTGGTTACTATGAAATGGTATTTTAGCCCTTGTTCATGATCAATATTGACTATTTATTAAAATATTAACATTGATTTGTATGTTTCAATATTGACATCCATTTCCAGTATTCTTTTATTCTGATATAAGGCAATGCTGTGTGCGGAGAGGAGGGTACATTCATTGGTTCACTTTCCTAGTCACCTTTCTAGACTAGGAAAGGTATAGCTGTTTTAGGCCTTGTCTACACTGGCAAGTTACTATGCAGTAAAGCAGCTTTCTGCGGTGTAACTCCCAAGGTGTACACACTGCCAAGCCACTTAGTTCGCAAAATCTCCTCAGTTGTAGCGTTGCAAAAAAACCAGAGTCGTAAGCCTTAAAGCACAGAGGTTCCAGAGCTGTATAACAGTATAAACACATTACAGTGCAGAAAGCAATCAATTGGCCTCCAGAAGTGTCCCATAATCCTTCAAGTGGCCGCTCTGCTCATTGTTTTGAAATTGGCTGCCCTGGAGACTTGTTCCTCTCCCCTTTCAAAGCTCCGTTTCTGACAGCCGTTGTGTGTTGTGCTGATCTCCTCCAGGTCACAAAGCAAACCACTAATGTGGAATGCATGTGCTGTTGAACACAGAGGCAGGGGGGTGTGTGTGAGAGAGAGAGAGAGAGAGAAATTGCTGTGCAGAAAACTGGGGAGGGAGGCGGGTGCTGATTTGGGGTTTCCCCTTCTCCCTGCCTGAGGAGTGGTTGCTTCCTGCCGCTGTCTGAACTTACAAGACAGCTTGCTGACACACTCTCTGTCCCCCAAAACACACTGTCTGTCCCCCCTGCCCTCCATACATATACATACTCCCTGTCACACACTCTGCCCCCCCCCCAACACACACACACACACACACGTTTCAGTTGACAAGCAGCTTGCAATGTAGTAGGATGCCCATGGAACAATGGGATTTGGAAACCTGCATCATATGACACGTTCCTACCCCATGAGGCATTGGAAACCCTTCCCAAAGCACCCAGTGGCCAGTTGCACAGTGGGATAGCTACCACAATGCACAGCTCTCTTTACTGTTGCAAGAGCTACTAATATGGATGCTCTCCACCATCACAAGGAGCACAGTGTGGGCACACAACAGCGGTTTAATTCCAGCTCTTTAATAAAAGTGATATCACTTGTTGCACAGAAACTTGCCAGTGTAGACGTACCCAGTTTCAACGAGGCTTGGAATTTATCAACACTTCATTAAGGTGAGTTGATAACGTGGAGGAAGCAGAAGCTGGTAGCATCTCTCAATGAGTAGACAAACCTGACAGGTATTCCTCCTGCCTTCAGAAATATTTTGCTATAATTAACAAATACCGAAATATAATTCGTCTCAAACCATATTTTAAGTTCAAATATAGTACTTCCTGACCACTTTCCACAAGATTCTCTTGCTGATACAGATAGTGTTTTAAAAACTGCCTCTCTAGTCAAATACAGTGTGGTAAATATTTATTTTTGAACAATAAGATTGTGTGAAGCCATTCTCCCTGAGGCTAACTAGAATTCCAGCTTAGACTTGTATCCACCAAAAGATGCTGGCTATATCAGACTTCCTTATGACATATGTATGAGGAAAAATACTTAGTTTTAATTTAGAAAAAATCATGTTAAGTTCATGCTTGCCTTACTGTCAGGCAGAAGATGAAAGAATTTGAGAGCGGAAGCAAAGTAAGATCTAAATTTAATAATTGAGATATATTGAACAGCACTTTAGGGAAGGTCAGCGTAAGTGTTACACAAATCTCAGTGTAGATGGATCAGTGATAAAATATCCAGTCACACTAAATATAACAATTGTAAATTTAATAGTCTAATGAGATAACTTGGTCTAACACAATAGAAATTGCAGACCTCAAGAACTACTGCACTCCTAGTCACCATCAGGAAATGTTTCCTAGCAACGCCTTTGTATTTAGGTATAAGAACTGTTCTACCACAAGCTGAAAGTAAGCTATCAGTATTTGATATTTAGAATAGTGCAGAGATGGGAAGCTGAAATTTGGATGAAAGAACTGAAAGTGATGCAAATAAAAATGTATCCAAGCAGTTTGTACTGTCCCTAGTGGTTACATTTTGTAAATTCCAAGGTCTGCCTGTTTAGAGAACTGAAATTCACTCTAAAAATTCCAGAGTAACTGTATTACAGCTGTAATTCTTTTGAGGGTTTCTTGTGCTGTGCTAAGCCATCAGGACAAAGTTGGACTGTTAGTTTATTTAACCTGAGATGCAATGGTAGCTTAGACTCAAAATGGGGCTTTTTAAACTGTTTTAATAGAATGTGTGATCCCCAGGTCATAGCCTTTCAGACTGATAACACTTACTTCTTCTTCGAGAGATGTCCCTGTGGGTGCTCCACTTTAGGTGTCGGTGCGCCCCTGCGCCTTTGATCGGAGATATTTTGCAGCAGTACTCCTACCGGCCACGCATGCTTAGAACCTGTCACTCATTCTGAGTGTGTTACTAGAGAGCATGCGCGGCCGGTACCCTCAGTTCCTTCTCTACCGCCCCCGGCTTGAGACGGAGCTCAGCAGACTCCTTAGTATTTTCTTTCTTTGTCTTAAAATTCCTGTAGTTAGCTAGTTTTTCTCTGTTACTTACCTTACTTGGTGTTACCTACCTTTTCCTACTACTTAAAAAAAAAAAAATTTCTCTCGTTCTGTCAGCGCTCAAAGATGCCTGGCTCCACAGGCTTTAAGCACTGCTCTTCTCGTAAGCACGCTATCCCTTTTTCGGATGGCACTCAAGTGTATAAAATGCTGGGGAGACCCATATACCCAAAAATGCCCCCAAGTTAAGCTCTAGAGCTAGGAAGGACAGGGAGTTAAACTTCATTTACTTCAAATCCCGCTATCTATTCTCAGACCTGGCTCGGACTCTGCCTCCAAACCCCAGCTCTAACCTTTACCAAAAAAAAAAAAAAAAAAAAACGGGTAAAGAATCAGGCAAAAAGAGCTTACAACAACAGAAGCTTCGCGGGTAAACCTTCTCCGGTCAGTCGTCAGTTTCCTTACACTTCCAGTTTCCCTCTGAGTGCTTGAGGAGCGGGGCTCCTCCGGTACCGACGCTAAACCGCCTGTGCTTTCGGCGGCAGCGCGAGGCTCTGGTGCCGAGGTGACAGGCTTTCAGGTTGCCTGCCTCGATTGTGGCATCCTATCGGCACCGCGATGATGCGGCGCCGCGCGAACCTCCACCGGTCTTTTGGCGCAGGCGGGAGGCTCTGGTGCAAAGGCGATAGGCTTCAGTGCCTGCCTCGATTTGGCACCTATCGGCACCGCAATGTATGCGCACCGACAACTCAGCACCGACCGAGGCACTGCAGCCTGCATTAATAGCACGGCACCGCCTGCGGACAGCACTAGGACCGCTACTGGCACGGCGCCAAGATTACAAACTCGGGTGCCAGCCGAGTTCCCTCACGGGATCTCTATCTGCCTGTCGCTACGACTGCCCCACCGTTACAAAGTACCCACCAAGGTGACCTCCTGATGTTACTCACTACATCGCCCTTTGTTGGGCGATGGCTTCTCTATACAACATGACTCAGGGGTCCGATGCACCTCCTCCAGTGAGCAGGAGCTCTGAACTACAGGCTGCTGCTGCCAGTGCGATCTGAATCTACCCTCACAGTCCTGTCCCTCACGACAACACAGGAAAACTGTCCCACACCAACCTCAAGATCCCACTTCCTGGGGTGTTAACCCGGGATGGCACACTGCTATGCTTTTCCACCACCATGCATACTGGGCTCCGTGGCCATCTTCCCTCGGCCACGTCTGCTACTCTATCACAGCTAGACGCGAATGTCAAAATCCTATGACGCACTTGGCGGCACCTTCCCATCTCAGGAAGGATCAATTAACTCCAGCTCCTGACCCAGTATTTACCTCACGTTGCAACTGATCCAATACTGAGGAGGCGTTGCTTCCTTCCCCTCCACTGCCATCTGGCAGACTCTAGCCACAGCCAGCCACCTGCAACAGGGCGACCGGAAATACTTCATTCCTCCGAAGGCTCTGAATTCTTTTTCTCGCATCCTGGGCCAAGCTCTTGGTAGGTGGATGCAGCCAATCAGTGAAACAAACAGTATTTCCGCCATACCCCAACCACAGAGAAGGCAAAACGCTTAGACCTGCTGGGTCTGCAAGGTATATGCCTCTTCAACGTTGCAATTTCGAATTGCCAATTGTACCGCAATTCCCCTAGCAAAGTACGAACTAACAACTATAATAGTTCATGCACTTATATTGAACACATCCAGACACAAGAAACAACAGTTTACAGCTTAGTGTTCCAAGGGCCAAATCATATCCTGCACGGCTCTTCAAGCAGCTCTGGATTCAGCCAATACTGCAGGAAATCCACTGCTACAGCGCCGTCATGCACCGAGGTTCCTGCTTCTCCTTCTTCTCTCTTTCCTCGCCGAAGTTCAGAGCACCATAGAGGATCTCCTTTTGATGGTTATACACTCTTTGCTTCCCACTAATGAGGTGCTGCACTCCATGAAGACTCAAGGCACCTCTGCGATCCTTAGGTATCCAGACCCTAAAACAGAAGACGACAGTTACAGATATCACCTTACCACGTCCGCGTCACACCCTCATATACTCAGCATTTCCGGGAGCGCTCAGGATCAACAACGCTGCAACGCCAGAAGGTCCAGATACCAGCGGCGTCGCCCAATTCTTCCGGGATACCCCAACTTCCTCAAATAATAACAAATTTGAACCTTTGGTCGAGGGTCTCGAAAACGTCGCCCTAGTCCGGCGCATGTATCTGCTCACACTGTCTTTGGACAGCGCTACAGCCATTTTTACACCAATGGCAGAATATTACCACCGACAATGTGGTTCTAGAGGTCATCACATACGGGTATTCCATCCCCTTCTCTCCTTACTCCACCCACCCACCCTCCCCGTCCCTCTCAAGGGACACCTTTCCGAGCCACACCTCCACAAGAAGTACAACACTTCTTCACCTGGGTGCTATCGACTCGGCCCAAATGCCCACACCGCGGAAAGGATCTGTTCCTTATTTCCTACACAGAAAAACTGGAGGATGGCGACGATCTCCGACTCAAGCAGACGCAACAATTTTGTCAAAAAACAAAAGTTCAAAAATGGTTACTCTCACCACCATAATCCAGCCCTGCAGCAGGGCGTTTGGTTTTCAGCCCTCGACCTACAAGACGCCTATTTGCACTCACTATCCAACGTTTCTCCGTTTTTACCTTTGGCTCGACGCCATACCAATACAAGAGTTTACATTTGCCTTTCCACCTGCCTCTCGAGTTTCTCCAAACTTCTACCGGTAGTCACGGCCTACTCGGAAACAAGGGGTTATAATATTTCCTTACCTGGACCGATTGCCTTCTCAAGGCCTCCAACACACACAAGGCCCTCCGCTTCATAAGAATCACCATGAGTGCTTTCATCCTGGGCTGCAAATAAATGCGAACAAATCCACATTAAGTCCCCAAACGCCTGGACTTTATAGAACCAAGCTCGACTCCAGAACCGGACGGGCATCCCTTCCACCCGACCGTGTCAATACTACACAACGCTGGCTGCAAGACTTCCGGCAGCCTCGGGTCGCTGCCCGAGACTGCCTCCAGCTACGTGGAGCACATGGCCTCATGCACTTTCGTGATCCAGAATGCATGTCTCCCCATGAGGAGCTTCCAAGCTTGGCTGGCACGGTTTACACACCGAACGTGCACTCATGAACAAATCATTGACCATACCTTTACTGGGTCAAGGACTCTGTCATACGGTGGACAGTCCTTGACACCTCTGTTCTGGAGCCCCTTCCTCCAGACTCCACCAACTGTGATAGACAACCGACGCATCCCACACTGGCTGGGGGCGCCATATCTCTCACCAACACAGTTCATGGGCTATGGTCCACTCCGAGACCTCCCTACACATAAACGTCTAGAACTTCGCGCTATCTGAAATGCTTGCCGTTGCTTCCTCCCATAATCAAGAATCAGCACGTACGCATAATAACAGACAACATTGTCTGCATGTTCTACATCAACAGACAAGGAGGGGCTCGTTCCCACTCTTTGTCAGAGACCATAGAATCTGGAATTGTGCCTTGCAAACCACATCCAGATTTCAGCTGTTTACATCCAGGCGTGCTGAACACCACTGCCGACGAGCTAAGCAGACGCTTTTGGAGATGGGAAAGGTCAAACCCACTCCCACACGCGCCCCAGCCAGATCAGAACTGGTGGCAGCGTTGCTTTACCCTCCCTGGAGCGGAGGCAAGAAGCAGAACAGTCTCACAGGAGAGACTTTAAACAAGGGTAGGGGGTCTCCCGCAAGATCCCTACCCTCGTGCTGACAACACCAAAGGCAGGTGCCTCAGCTTTTCTGATGCAGCCAAGCCGCCACTGAGGCAGGGACCCAACCTCCCATGTCAGGAAGGTCCTTGTCGCTCCTGTCCCCTGGCACGCAAATGGGTCGCAGTGCCAGCAGTGCACTCCCCCTGGCACCGCAAATGGACCATGGTGCCAGCAGTGTGCTCCTCCTCGGCACTGCAAACGCCGCAGTGCCGCAGCGCACTCCTCCTGGGCACACCAAACGGCTGCGGTGCCGCAGCATGACCTCTCCCGGCACTGCAAACGGCCGTGGTGCCGCACGCGCCTCCCTCAATCCCTACCAGACATTGAGCCACCGCTCATCCCGTTACCAAAGTTTTCCTGAAGGGGCGCAAACCCTATACCACATGTTAAGTTACCTACCCTCCATGAGATCTTCACCTAGTATAGTCCTGTTTAACTCACCACCGTTTGAGCCCTTAGCCACCTGCTCCCTTTTGCACCTCTCAATGAAACAGCCCTTTGGTGGCCATTACCTCCGCCAGACGGGCAGGCGAGATAGCAGCTCTTGCGGCGGATCCACCATGTGTCCTCTTCTTCAAGGACAGAGTTGTTCTGCGTTTACACCCAAAAATTTCTTCCAAAAGTTCAATGCTCTTTTTCACCTCCATGAACCAATACAGTTACCAACTTTCTTCCCGAAACACACCAAACTCCTTGAGGCCACGCTGCACACACCTGATGTGCGTAGGGCCTTGTCCTTTTATCTGGACAGAACACGACCCTTCCGAGCTCGCCTGGACTCTTTGTCTCTATGCGGACTGTTTCCAAGGGCATGGCTATCTCTGCTCAGAGGCCTTCGAGATGCATCTCTGAGTGCACACGTCTCTGTTATCAGATAGGGAACGTTACATCTCCGGCATTGACAGGACACATTCCACTGGATCTGTATCTACCTCTGTACCTTCCTACGCAGAGTACCCTTGTCAGACATCTGTAGGCAGCCACCTGGTCCTCCCACAATACATTCATTACTCACTATGCCCTTACTCAAGGCCCCCTCTCTGACACTCGATTAGGCAGGGCAGTATTGCTTACGGCATTCTGCCAGATCCGAAGTCCTACCTCCTTAGATACACTGCTTTGAAGTCACCTAAAGGGAGCACCAACAGGGACATCTCTCGAAGAAGAAGAGGAGGTTACTCACCTGTGCAGTAACTGACGTTCTTCGAGATGAGTCCCTGTGTGTGCTCCACTACCCCCCTCCTCCCCTCTACTTCGAAGTTGGGGTAGCCTCCGTTGTAGAGAAGGAACTGAGGGTACGGGCCGCGCATGCTCTCTAGTAACACACTCAGAATGAGTGACAGGTTCTAAGCATGCGTGGCCGGTAGGAGTAAGTGCAAAAAATCTCCGATCAAAGGCGCAGGGGCGCACCGACACCTAAAGTGGAGCACCCACAGGGACGCTCATCTCGAAGAACGTCAGTTACTGCACAAGGTGAGTAACCTCCTCTTTTTCTTCTTCTAATCTTATTTCCCTTGCCAGCCCCAGCCAGCAAACCAAGCAGCATGATGCCTTTCATTGCTGTCTTTCCTTAGCACTTAAATTAGTGCCACTAGATCCGCTTTCTCCACTGCTCTTGTGCAGCTTGTTTGGATTATAATTAAGGTTAAGATTTTGTCACGGTTATTTTTAGTAAAAGTCAGGGACAGGTCATGGTCAATAAACCAAAATTCATAGAAGCCTGTGATCTCTGTCTGACTTCTACTAAAAATAACCGTGACAAAATGTGTCGAAGGGGGGAATGAGAGCCCGAGCTCCACTGCAGAAAGCGGGGGTCCAGCACCTGCCACCCAAGGCGGCTGGGAGCTGCAGGGTCCCTCAACCGCTTATGGCAGCTCGGCACTCCAGCTGTCAGCGCTGGCCTGCCACCCTGGGCTGGGAAATGTCATGGAGGTCTTTGAAAGTCAAGAAATCTGTGAACTCCGTGACATAATCTTAGCCTTAATTATAATTGAAGCAGTTTTCACCACCACTTTAAGATCACTTCTCCTGCCACTGGAGTAGTATTTTGGGCAATATCCATGATTATCTGTGATTTGTTAACCTCAGAAAACCATACCAGGATTTTAATCTGTCAACTGAGACATTTTAAATAGGGGATGTTATTATTTCCAGTGCAGTAAGTATTGCATATAACACAGATGTTTGCAATCTATGGGGCATGCCTCTGGGGAGACATGGGTGCAGGAAAGCCACTAGTTGCCTCTCTTTTGCCTAGGGGTGTTGTACCGCTGGAACAGATTCAGAGCCCTGCTCAGCCTGGGGGTAGGGCAGAAGGAGCCAGAGCTCTGCCCAAGGGCTCCTCTGCTCCATCCAGTGCTCTGCTCCCCAGCTCAGTTCCTGCTTCCCCATATTTCTCCCCTCAGCATCCCAGCACCTCTCATTCCCTTCGTCCTCACCCATGCCCTGTTCTCCAGCTCAGGTGGGGCTCCTCCATCTCCCCCTTTGCTTTTCTCTTTGGCTGAAGCACCATCTACAGTATTCTAGGGGCTCCCTTCCGCCCCATGTGTCTCCCCATCTCAGCTCTGCCCTGCAATGTATTGGGGCTCACCTCCATTTCCAAGGCCCCTGACTCCACCTCGGTACTGCCCTGTGGTATCCCAGAGTCTTTCCTCCATTTGCCACTGAGCTGTCACTCATCCCTGGGAAGTGGGGTGAGGCAAACTGGGCTTACCAGAAGGGTTCTCTTTCCAATCTGCCACAGCTGTTCACTTCCTCTTTGGTGCCCTCATCATGGCAGCAGCCACTGTGTGAAGTGGGCCATTAGTTCTGTGGAGGCTCTTAGTGTGGTCGTCTTCCCCATTCCCCAGTGTTGGAGCTCGACTGCTCGCGTAGGGGAGGAGCTTTGCAGGCACATAGTCCCTCTCGCTGGTTGGGTTAGGTCCCAGGAAGAGCCAACACCCTGGTGGTTCCTGCCTGGGGTGATGCACTGCCTCCCATGTGGTGTTGGTACAGCTGGAGAGTAACCAGTTGGTCCCAGCCAGTGATGGTCCCACCTTGGGTCTGACTCCCTAAACCCTGGGGACTGCTACAGCAGTGGTCAGTCTCAGCTCTGCATCCTCATTGACGTCCTGCCACATCAGACCTACATGGAGCTCGCAGTGCTGGCAGACCTCTGAATGCCATGCTCTGCCCACAGTTCCTATGCACCAGGCCACCTGCACTAAAGGAGGTCCCACTTCCTGCCTCTGAGCCCAGTGTGCGTGAGACTTGCTAGCTTCATCCCTGGGCTCTGGGGAATTTGAGAAGGGGTGGGGGGGAGGGGAGGTGTCACACAATCAGTGAATGTTATGATATCCTAGAATGTTTGTGCAGTTTTATTTTAGCTGCTGTGAGGTATAGTCTTTTTGAATAGAACTGTGAAATAACACCAAAGGTGCTTTAGGAAATAACATTAGTACTTTTGACACCCCTTCTTATTATAATTATATTGATCTAAGCTGCTGTACTTTATTACTCATATTCTTGGAAAGTATAGGATTTTCAGTTCTTTGTGTTGTTGTAGTAAACTGTGGGGAAGTGCAATTGTTTTTCGGGGGGGGTTTTTCCTGCACATAGAAAGATTCAAGACAAAGTTTGAGAACCCTGATATAAAATATTAATTTGTTTTATAAGTTTAAATATAGTGTTATATGTTTATGACTTACCCATTTGTTCTCTTTTGGCAAAGCATTGTAGTTCTCTGCCTGTCTACAAGGAAATTCCTTTGTAACGTTTGAGCTTGGTCTTGTTTTAAAGAGACCATTAAACCCTTTGTTGTTTTCTAACACTAATTTGCTTTTTATAGAAGAGAAAATATAAAAATTAGTAGTAATGTAGCTCTTATTCTGCCCCCAGGTAAATGTCCCTTGTCTTCCTGGTATTGTGAAAATGTGCCTATTTAATGCAAGTGAGTCTTTTTTTAAAAATGACTGCTGCATATTCCTTAGGTACCTAAGGCACTTCAGCAACTTTGAAATTTTTACCCATAGTTACTAAGTCCAATGGACTTCCAATGGGATTTAAATGCTCCTGAAAATTCTGATCTATATTTTAATAAGTGTAGCAGATCAAGGGTCACATTTCTTTTAACTCCGTGGTGATGCTGTTTCATCAGCATTTCCCAATGACTTGCACTGGGAACGTGGCAGTCCTAGTTTCAGTGCAAGAATGTTACCATCTCATAGTTCCTTATAGACCCTCTCCCCCATCGTACTGAAATTTGTCAACTTAATCTGATATACCTAAACCACTGTGGGATACCTGCCTGAGTTCCTCATAAACTGTATCGGTCATGGGTTAGATTGCCTCTGGGTGCACTTTGTAAAATGAGTGTAAAATTTTAATATATAAAATGTACAGGGTGTTAGGAACCGGGCCCTTTTCCTGTTTTTATTATTTGTGTTACTGTAGTGATTACAGGCCCCAACTAAAATTGGGCCTCCAATCTGTTAAACACCCTACAAATGCATAATGAGAGGCAGTTCCTGGCCCCCAAGGAGTTTACAGTCTAAATAGGTGAGTCAAGGAATGTGAGGAGAAACAGAGGCACAAAGAGATCAAGCGATTTGTCCTAGGTCACCACAGATGAGTGACCGGGCTGGAAAAAGAACATAGGTCATCTTACATCAGAGCAATGCCCTATGTGCTCACCTGCACTGTGTTTTCCTAGTATGCGGAAGTAAGGAGCCAAGTAGTTTCAAAGATTGCAACTGCAGCAATGTTATGGGGGGAGTGTTTCTTGGTTAACAGCGTCTTACAACTTTGATAGGATAACGAGTCTTTGGATAAGGGAGAAGCGGTGGATGTGGTATACCTAGACTTTAGTAAGGCATTTGATACGGTCTCGCATGATATTCTTATCAATAAACTAGGCAAATACAACTTAGATGGGGCTACTATAAAGTGGGTGCATTTATATCTGACTGGATAACGTTCACTCAGTAGAGTAGTTATTAATGGTTCCCAATCCTGCTGGAAAGGTATTAAAACTGGGTTCCGCAGGGGTCTGTTTTGGGACCGGCTCTGGTTTCAGATATATTCATCTACGGACTTAGATGTTTGGAATAGAAAGTACACTCATTAAGTGTTTCAGATGATACCAAACGGGAAGAATTGAAAACTGCTGGAGAATAGGGTCATAATTTCAAAATGATATGGAACAAATGGAGAAAATGGTCGAAGGTAATATAGGATGAAGTTTAAATAAAGATATCATTTCACACATTGACAGAATGGGAAGAGACTGTCTATGGAAAGGAGTACGGCAAAAGAGATCTGGGGTTTAGTGGACCACAAGCTAAATTATGAGTCAACAGTCGTGAGGCTGTTGTAAAAAACAAAGCAAACCATGATTTCTGGGATGCATTGACAGGTTTGTGAAAGCAAACGTGAGAAGTCATTCTTCCCCTACTCTGCGCTGGTTAGGCTCAGCTGATAGTATTGTGTCCAGTTCTGGCACTGCATTTCAGAGAGATCGTGAGAAATTGAAGGGTCAAAAGAGCAACAAGAAGATATAAAAGGTCTAGAGAACATGACCTATGACTGGAAAGCTGAAAGAATTTGGGTTTTGTTTAGTTTGGACAAAGAGGAAGACTGCGAGAGGGGACATGATGAGTTTCAGGTATCTAAAGGTGTCATAGAGAGGAGGGAGAAACTTGTTCCATCTTGGCTCTAAGGATAGAAAACATCAATGCGTTAAACTTGCAGCAAGGAGGTTTAGGTGGAATTAGGGAAAGAACTTACCCCCCCCCCCCCCCCCCCCCCCCCCCCCCCCTCCTAAACTGTCAGGTTTGTTGGTTAATACACCGGAATAAAATTGCCTAGGGAGGTTGTAGAATCTCCATCTCTGGAGATATGTAAGAGTAGGTTAGATAAATGTCTATCAGGGATGGTCTAGACAGTATTTGGTCCTGCCATAAGGGCAAGGGGCTGGACTTGATGACCTCTCAAGGTCCCTTCCAGTCCTAGGATCTATGAATCTATGACAGGTCAAAATCAACACCTTAGACTCTAACCGGGAGTTCTGTGGCAGTCAGTCAAACAATTGAAAGTGTTTCCAGATTAAGCACACTACGTAGTATGCAGCCAGAATGCAGCTGTCTAACTTCAGCTTCCACGTGATGTCAAGGTATTGCCCCACAGAGGAAACACTACAGTAGTTTAGTCTGAAAGTCACAGTGGCTTGGATAAGTGTAAAAAGTCCTCACTCTTCCTGCCAGGTAGAGTACTTTAGAGGGAAGTCTTTCTAATTTATCATAGACATATAGGGCCAGAAGGGGCCTCAAGAGGTCACCCCTAGTCCATGCACCTCACCACCAAACTGAGGCAGGATTAAGTATACCTAGGAAATCACTCTTGGTCACAGTTGCTATCTAAGCAGCTGCTATCCAGGAGCAGCCAAGGATCTAACAAGACCCATGCTTTCTGCTGTGTTGCAGAATCTGAAACCATAGCTCTAAGTGGTATAAACTGTGCTATTCATCTCCAAGGGGACTAATTCAGTTACACAACAATAACAAAGTATTAACTAGATCACGGCTCTTAAAAGGAGAGTAGAGGCTATAGTTATGATCTGCACAACCTACTGAGAGTGACGGCTCGTTTTGGCACTACCAGTGAATGAGCTTTGGAGAGTACTGCTACTTTCTCCACCTCAGTCAAGAAGCCAAACCTAAGGAACCTAGCAGAGTCCTGTGAGGCCCCCACAATGGGTCAGGCTCTAACAACCTGGTGGGGCATATGAGCCTCACTGGGCAGTGTGGTGAGCCCATCACAGAGTCCAGCAGAGACCATGGGTGTATTCAGACCCCACCGAGGAGGAGCTCAAGCCCGAAGAGCCCAAAGAACATGTGTGATCATGGTGAGAACATCTGCACACCAGTACTTTGGGGTGGAGCTTATTGTGGGGGCATAGTTTAAAACAGTGTTAGCGTGGATTTTTTTCCAACTTGATCCGTGACAGCGGTAAATACCTTGGCACAGTGAAAAGCTTACTTTGTCTTATATCAGGCATAATATACTTTCTGGATTTAAGATTTTGGACGTCTTTCTAACTTGTAATCATAGATATATAGGACTGGAAGGGACCTTAAGAGGTCAGCTAGCCATACACCCAACCCTCATGCTGAGGTGAGATTAAGTATACATAGACCATTCATGACTGGTGTTTGTGCAACTTATTTTTTAAAAATTCCAGACAGAGATTTTACAACCTTCGTAGATAGCTTGCTCCAGTGTTTAATTATCCTTGTAATTAGTTTTTTTCCTAATATCCAACCTAAATTTCTCTTGCTGCCAATTACTTCTTGTTTTACCATTGGTCTGTCTCTTTATAACAACCTTTTACAATTTGAAGACTGTCATCTGGTCCCCCCCTCAACATTCTCTAGACTAAACATGCCCAATTCATTCAATCTTTCCTCAGAGTTTCCTGTCAGTTTTGTTATTCTCCTCTTGACTCTTTTTTCCAATTTGTTCACATCTTTCTTGAAGTGAGGAACACAGAACTGGATACAGTTCTCCAGGTGATGCCTCAACCATGCTGAGTGTGCAGAACAATTGCCTCCTGGGTTTTATATAAGAACATAATAATGGCCATACTGAGTCAGACCAAAGGTCCATCTAGTCCAGTATCCTGTCTTCTGACAGTGGCCAATGCTAGGTGCCCCAGAGGGAAGGAACAGAACAGGTAATCATCAAATGATCCATTCCCTGTTGATCATTCCAAGCTTCTGGCAACAGAGGCTAGGAACACCATCCCTGACCATCCTGGCAAATAGCCGTTGATGGACCTATCCGTCATGAATTTATCTAGTTCTTTTTAGAACCCTTTTATAGTCTTGGCCTTCACAACATCCTCTGGCAAAGAATTCCATAGATGGACTGTGCATTGTGTGAAAAAATACTTCCTTTTGTTTGTTTTAAACCTGCTGCCTATTAATTTCATTTGGTGGCCCCTAGTTCTTTTGTTATGAGAAGGAGCAAATAACACTTCCTTATTTACTTTCTCCATGCCAGTCACGATTTTATAGACTTCTATGATATCCCCCCTTAGTCATCCATTTTCCAAGCTGAAAAGTCCAAGTCTTATTAATTTCTCCTCGTATGGAAGCTGTTTCATATCCCTAGTAATTTTTGTTGCCCTCTTCTGTACCTTTTCCAATTCCAGTATATCTTTTATAAAATGAGGAAACCACATCTGCAAGCAAAATTCAAGATATGGAAGTACCATGGATTTATATAAAGGCAATATGATATTTTCTGCCTTATTGTCTATCCCAGGAGAAGGCAACCTATGGCATGGGTGCCGAAGGTGGCAAGCAAGCTGATTTTCAGTAGCACTCACAGTGCCCGGGTCCTGGCCATTGGTCCCAGGGGCTCTGCATTTTAATTTAATTTTAAATGAAGCTTCTTAAACATCTGAAAATCCTTATTTACTTTACATACAATAGTTTAGTTATATATTATAGACTTATCGAAAGAGACCTTCTAAAAACGTTAAAATGTATTACTGGCACGCGAAACCTTAAATTAGAGTGAATAAATGAAGACTCGGCACACCATTTCTGAAAGGTTGCCAAACTTTGTTATAGAACATCTTAGAAAAAAGCTATTGCTTATACAATACTCAGATCACCAGTCAAATTAATCCTTACTACTGAGCAAAAAGATCTGTCTGGAAATTTACCATTTTTATTTCCCCCACTTTCTTTGTCTCATATACATCAACTTTCATAGAATAGACTCAGTTCTATAGTACCAGGATTCTGAGTCCTTTTCTTTCTGAGGTCCCCCTTAACATACTATAAAAACTACCCAGCACACCAGTGCCACAACAACTGTTCTTCTGCATACAAAAGCCAGGGACAGCGTTAGAGAGTAGCAAGCAAGGCAATTGCACAGGGCCTCACGCCGCAGGAGGCCCCACAAAGCTAAGTTGCTCAGGCTTCAGCTTCAGCCCCAGGTGGCAGCACTTTGGCTTTCTGCCCTGGGCCCCAGCAAGTCTAACATTGGCCATGCTTAGCGGACCCCCTCAAACCTGTTTGCAGCCCCTCAGGGGGCCCTGGACTCCTGGTTGAGAACCACTGCTGTAGTACACTTCACTTAAGAATTACTGTATGTGTCAGTCCAAATTTGTCTTCTGCATTTCCTTAAATATTCTGAACTTGTCTATTTGAAAATTTAAAACGTGAAAGCATTGAAAACACAAGTGCATGGTTAGTTACCAACATGATTAGACACTACTTAAAACAAATGACTGGAGCTCAAGTGTTCTGCACAATTTTATTTTAGCTACAGCTGTCTCACGTATTTTCTGCCTGGTTAGAGCTGAGCAAGCTATTGGTAGCGAGTCTCTGTTTTGGTGGCATTTTTTCCACAGGCAGACTTGAGTTTCTGAACCTTATCCTCTTCCCCAGTTCAAGGCAATTGGGCAGTGCCTCAGTTCCTGCAATTACTAGAAACAATTCAGAATTGTCTACAAGGCTCAATGTCTGGCCGTGCCCATTTCACCTTCACACCAGATTCTTTGCCTCCAATACCAGGAACAAAAGCTGTGTTTCAGCATTCCTGCCTGTCCATTGCAATCCTAGCTGTTATAACAATAAGTATATTATTATAATAATTATGGCTGGTTTTGGGATCAGCAGTGAGAGAAATGCTTCCCACACTTGCCTCTTTCTGTAGGGGCTGAAATTTCCAAGGCTTTGTTCTCTAAATGAGACTATTCACTGAGCTCTGTAATTGTTCCTCCTTCCTATCATGGCAGAGCAGGCTAAATGGAACAAGCTGAAGTGTAAGTGGTACTCCTCCTGTAAGTTGACCAAGTGATGAATCACAAAAGGAGAGCTCTGCCATGATTGCTCCTAGCCCATAGTACCTTGCTGTATCCTGGATAGGAGTTTAGAGTTTGAATAAGCAGCAGAGAATCCTGTGGCACCTTATAGACTAACAGACGTTTTGGAGCATGAGCTTTCGTGGGTGAATACCCACTTCGTCAGATGCATGCTCCAACATGCATCTGACGAAGTGGGTATTCACCCACGAAAGCTCATGTTCCAAAACGTCTGTTAGTCTATAAGGTGCCACAGGATTCTCTGCTGCTTTTACAGATCCAGACTAACACGGCTACCCCTCTGATACTAGAGTTTGAATAGTTTGTTTAGGGCCTTCACTTACTCACAGCAATGCACGTGCATCACCAAGACTCCTTCAGCAAGTTGTGTATTGCAGGTCAGTATTCTTAGGACTCCTTAAAACAGACTTCGAGTCCAGTAATTTTCCCAGAGGCTAATACACCTCTAAAGGGAGAATTCGAGGGTGCCATACTAGTTTCTCTAGCGTATAAGTGAATCACTTGGAAAGGAAGGTAGCATTTCCAAGGAGAGTGGGAACCCAAATGTCTCAACTAGGAAAGAGGTCAGTCCCAGGCAGCAAATAAACTTTCCATTTCACAAATTCATTGGTTGTTTAAAATGTTTGCCAAACACACTCTCCACTGAAATAGACAAACGAAGGTTGCAAATACAGACCTATATCAGTCTGTTGTTTAGTTGTGAGCTACTCATTATGACCATGTCTTTCACTACTAGCTGTTCCTGGAGCATGATTGGTCACCTAAGCCACAAGTTGCTGTGCCTTGGCTGGATGATTGAAACACCTGTAAATAGATTGTGGGAAACTGAAGATTGATTCTCTTTGTTGTGAACAGATTTTTCGTTTCCTTTGAATATTCTCTGAACAAAAAGTGTACTGGAAATAAATAAAAGGCTGCAAATACCTTTGAGGAGTTCTATATTTGAACAAGTGTTCATTAATGCCTTTTTTCATTATTCCCCCAGTTATGTTCTACAGGGTTTCCTGTACTGGATATTATTTACCATCGCACCGATGTCATCCTTCCTGAATTTATGTTCAGTATTGCAACCGTGAAACTGTCCTAGATACCTTGTTAAAAAATACCTGATTGCAATAAAATCCCCATACATGCAATCAGGTCTGATGCACGCTATTGTTATGTTTATTTTACAGAGTTCGTTTAGTAGAGAGAGGATCACCTCATAGTTTGCCCCTAATGGAGTCAGGAAAAGTAAGTGCTGAACATGGCTTCTGTACCATTAAACATTTCTTTAATTTCCACTTTGTTAATTTTTCTAAGGTGAATTCAGTGCTGAGGAAAGCTCTAGCACTGGACAGACTGCAGTCCTGTCGTTATCCACAGAGACTTAGAGCACAGTAGCATTGACAGAGCTCTTAACATTACTTGAACAACTTGTCCCCCTCTGTTCTGAGGGAATTGCTTCCTACTCCTAAAATGATAGTTCACTATCTGCCTATGCAATCCTCCGACTCACTTTTGAGACAACTACTGGCACCTTTCTTGGCAGTGGAGGTTTTAATGATGAGACACGTCCCCTGGAAATTGGACTGAGACCACCAAGACATTCCCACATTATTCATAGGCCCCCAGACATCTGGCAGGGGAAACATCTTTGGGATGTATGGGAGGCAGTGTGGGCTAGTGGTTAGATCACCGGGCAGGGATTTGAGAAACCTGGGTTCTATACCTGACTCTGCCACTGGCCAAGTGGGTGATCATGGCCAAGTCATTTTACCTCCCCGTGCCTCGGTTTCCTCCTCTGTAAAATGAGGTTGATTGTCTGTGTAGAGCACTTTGAGATCTACTGATGAAAAGCTCTAAGAGCTACATATTTACTTATTGATACCAAGCTAGACTAAATTTGATCCAGTCTCTGAGAGTGTGAAAGGATCCATTGTTGCTGCCCTGAGCATCCAGACAGTCTAATTTAAAGAACTGAAACGGAGGCTCTTGGCACCATAATATATTCATTATTTTTCCCCATGTGAACATTAGCTTTGGCAGAAAACGTTATCTGTCTATCAGGGTTTTATCCTGCCATCTGTTCTTACAGTGTCTGGGCACCTTCCATAGGAAGCCGTAGCAAAGTCCTTTGTGGATTTCCTGCAGTCACTGGTTCTGAGTAAAAATTCTATTTGGGGTAAAGTTTTTGGTTTTGAATGTTTTAGAGCCTATTCAGTATTTTTTTTTAATTATTTATTTATTTTTAGTAGGATGGGGGTGTCAGTGTTATGTCATTCTTACAACAGGCTTTTATGAAGAGGAGGGTTTGCAGCATTTCCTAAATTCAGTCAGTCTGGATTGGCTTCCTCTCTTATGCAGGTTTCTTCCACATCTGAATCCCTTGACTAATAAACAGGAAAGACAGGGATTTTCTTTTCAGAAAGTTTACTGGCAGCAATCTTCAGGGCTGCCCAGAGGATTCAGGGGGTCTGGGGCAGGGCCGGGTCTTCGGCAGCAATTTAGCGGTGGGTCCCTCTCGAGGGGAAGGACCTGCCGCCAAATTGCAGCCAAAGAATGAAGCAACGGCAGTAGAGCTGCCGCCAATCACGGCTTTTTTTTTCCTCCACTTGCAGTGGTGCTTGTACTCACTGGGCGGCGCTCCAAGGCTTCAGCAGCACTTCAGCAGTGGGTCCTTCACTCGCTCCGAGTCTTCTGCTGCACTGAAGGACCCGCGCCGAAGACCCAGAGTGAAGGAAGTGCTCGCTGTCTAAGTGCCGCCGAAAACCCGGAGCGGCTCGCAGGACCCCTGTGGGGTCCAGGGGCTGGGGCAAATTGCCCCACATGCCCCCCACTCTGGGTGGCGCTGGCAATCTGTAACAGCACAGAATTAGGTATATCTATCACAACTAGCTAATACCATTCCTTAAAAGTAATATGTTAAGTATTTTAAAGATTTTTTTCACGAGTCAGGTAAAGGGCTTCTGGGGACAAGTATCATTTGTATAGTTACATAAACAGACGTACATCATCTGGTTTCTTACAGAATATGACTCACTTTGTCTTTTAATAGATCCTCCCTGGAGTTCGCATCATTATTGCTAATCCTGAAACAAAGGGACCCTTAGGGGATTCTCATCTTGGTGAGGTGAGTCGCAAAAATTGCCCCTTGGTCTGTGATGAATTAAATTACAGGAGCAAAAGACACTTTACACTGTATTAGTGGCTTCCTTAAATAAATACACCTCTACCCCGATATAATGCGACCCGACATAACACAAATTCGGATATAACGCGGTAAAGCAGTGCTCCAGAGAGGTGGGGCTGCATACTCTGGAGGATCAATGCAAGTTTGATATAATGCAGTTTCACCTATAACATGGTAAGATTTTTTGGCTCCCGAAGATAGCATTATATCGGGGTAGAGGTGTATAAAGATATGCCAAGCTCATAAATATCTGTAGACCATACAGCTTTATAATGTGTGAAGTTAATAGTAAAAGAGTTGCTGTTGCTGTTGAAAACCTTTTCCTTGTTGAACTTCAAAAATATCAGCATTTCTTTAAGAAAACCACGGAGACCTTTTTTAAAATAGCCGTTTTTTTTCCATCTACATTTTCTGTTTGTTCTATTACTTCTGACACTGAGTAAAGGATATTTCTTTGATTAGTCTAACTTCAGCTATATGGAGTTCCTATATTCTTTTTATGATCACTATAACCTAAAATGTTCTGTTTAATGTAGTTTAGGAAAGCTGTACACATTTCCTGCTTATTTTGTGTTTCACAGAATAATAAAATTGAACTTAATGTTTTATTTTCAATGAGCAAATAAAGATTTCAATAAATGAAATAATTTGTATGGTCATGATTAAAATTACAGTACAACTTTTGAGAATATATAATCTTTCTGAAAAAAATGAGATCATGAAATCCCAGTGTTTTGTGCTAAGGCTGGAGTAAAATATTTTGGCTAAAAGAATAACATCAGTGCCCTTTTCATTATTCCAAAAAAGGTAATTTGTATAGCTTAGTACTGCCTTACCTATCTCTCAAGAGTTGTTGTGAAGCTGTCTTTAATATTTTGAAGATTAAAAGTGCTTTGTAAGTGCTAAGCGCTATCATTGTTTGATAGCTAAGGGGCACGCTCACCAAAGTAGTCTTATTGGGTGAGTTTCTGGCCCCTAGGCTTTATACCAAATGAAAAGACCAGGGCAGTGTAAACTGTCTTAGATCAAGCTGGGGAAGAATTTCCCCAGGACAGACACTGTGAAAGACCTGTCTATAAAGCTGTCATCAAAGGACCACCCTCAAAGTGCTAATGTAACGGGCATGAGTAGAAGGGGCATGTTGGGACAGCATCACAGAACACAGCACTGTGGAAATCCTGGGTACCACTGCAGCCCATAGTATAGTCCTATGAGACTGATAGAAATTAGACAGTTCTGGGGGCTTGTCTAAGTTATACCAGGAGCTTCTTGAGCCCTCAGAGCAGCCCAAGACCAGGAGGATGCAAAGGCTAGGCACCACTTCCCTGAGGTGTGAGGCCTGTTCTGTACCTTTAAGAGACACAGAACCTCACTCATTGAACCTCACTCATTGACTTCAGTAGAGCTACTCATGTGTAAGGCAAGCAGGATTTGGCCCTCAAATAAGTATAGAAATAAGGTGAATGTTGAATCAGAAACACCTACTTACGATTAAAAATAGATGCAAGAATTTTCAAGAATTCTTCACCCCGGATAGGTACGTTTAATTAATGCCAGTCTAATTGCTTTTATCTTAGATATGGGTTCACAGTGCTCATAATGCCAGTGGGTATTTTACCATATATGGAGATGAATCTCTGCAATCTGATCACTTTAATTCAAGACTCAGCTTTGGAGACACACAGACTATTTGGGCTCGGACTGGCTATTTGGGGTTCTTGAGGAGAACAGAACTTACTGATGCAAATGGAGGTAAGACCACTAATTCCATTTATAAATGTATGTTCATACATATCTTTGAAAGTGCTATAAAGTTGTTCACTCGCTTGTAGCCTGGTCTGTTGTAAGCATCAACATTCACCGTTAAATGCTCTAGAACCTTCCAAGAAGCATTTTCAAAATAGATGTCAATAAGAAGATAAAACAGTGGAACAAGATGCCTGCCAAAAATGGGTGCCCAGTTATATACCTTTTGTTACATGTGTGCTTTTGTATGTTTTCTATACACACTGTAAGCTCCCTGAGGAAGAGACCTTCTGATTCTATATACAAAATGTCTCTAATACTTTTCGTCTGGAAAAAAATGTTAATATTCTTACATGTTTTGCACCACTGCTGCAGTTGGCTCTGCATGAACAGATCCTTGCTTATGGAACACTGCGGCAGGACTGGGCTTGGGCTTTTTGCGAAGCCACCCTCATTTAGTAATCCTATTTCTGTGAAGTTGTTAATAAAAATTGTCCTGTTTTTGAACTCACCCTGTCCTTAAGACTGTAGGAGCAAATAAAACTGTACTATAAGCTCTAGCTTGTAAATGACGTTACAGGGAATATTTTGTTTTCTGTCAGGGAAACACAGGGCCGTATTATTCACTAGTGACATACCCTATCTTTTGTTAATATACAGTATAAGCAAACAAATGCTGTGAGGCAAAAGACAGTGTGGCTGAAATTCTCTGATTGGGAAATTACCATGACTTGCAAAATACAGAGTCTGGCTGTGATGCTAGCTGAAATTGCTAGTAAAGTATCGTTTCAGGTACATCAATAGTGTTCACAGTGCCACTGTTATGAACCAGTTGAATCCGTTTGAATTAGGGATGTCAAGCGATTAAAAAAATTAATCGAGATTAATCGCATTGTTAAACAATAATAGAATACTATTTATTTAAAATGTTTTGGATGTTTTCTACATTTTCAGATAGGTTGATTTCAATTACAACACGGAATGCAAAGTGTCAAGTGTTCACTATATATTTATTTTTTATTACAAATATTTGCACTATAAAAAACAAAAGAAATGGTATTTTTCAATTCACCTAATACAAGTACTGTAGTGCAATCTCTTTATCATGAAAGTTGAACTTACAAATGTAGAATTATATACAAAAAAACACTGCATTCAAAAACAAAACTGTGTAAAATTTTAGAGCCTACACGTCCACTCAGTCCTACTTTTTGTTTGGCCATTTGTTCAGACAAACAAGTTTGGGTACAATTTGCAGAAGATAATGCTGCCTGCTTCCTGTTTATGGTGTCACCGGAAAGTGAGAACAGCCATTCACATGGCACTGTTGTAGCCAGCGTCGCAAGATATTTACGTGGCATGTTCATTTTCATCATCTGAGTCAGATGCCACTAGCAGAAGGTTGATTTTCTTTTTTGGTGGTTTGGGTTCTGTAGTTTCCTCATAGGAGTGTTGCTCTTTTCAGACTTCTGAACGCATACTCCGCATCTCATCTCTCTCAGATTTTGGACAGCACTTCAGATTCTTAAACCTTGGGTCGAGTGCTGTAGCTATTTTTAGAATCTCACATTGATACCTTCTTTGCATTTTGTGAAATCTGCAGTGACAGTGTTGGTAAATCAAACAACGTGTGCCGGGTCATCATCTGAGACCGCTATAACATGAAATATAATATTGCAGATTGTGGGTAGGGTAGAAAGACATACCAGTTTTTCTCCTCCAAGAAGTTCAGTCACCAATTCGAGATACACATTATTTTTTAATCGGAGAGCCATATCAGTAACGGAAGCATGTCCTCTGGAGATGGTGGCCGAAGCATGAAGGGGCATTGCGGGGGGCTTATTCCTTCAATCCTCATCACTTTCCTGGTCATTACTCTGGCATGGAACAGAAAGCAAACAATACCCGAGTTCGCAAAGGCGCAAACAAAGGAGATGTTTATTGGGTAACTTCAGCAGCAATGAATTCCAGTTTTCCTTCCTTAAGTTGTCCCCTTCCAGCTGCTTGAAAACCACCAGAGGCCTTGCCTGTGTCCCTGTTTCTGTTCCTCATCCCCTGTTCCATTTCCCCCATTAGCAAAACATGAATTCCAATTCCGCTCCAGTCGCCATCTCCCTGTCCCTGTTCTCATTTCCCCTCCCTGCTTCCTTATTGACTGCAGAACTATATAGTAAAACTTGAATTTTGCTTAGCTACAAATATATACTTACCAATCATTTTACTGAAAGTTAAACTTAACCAATTCCTAACATATTTGTATACATGGTTAATTAACCAATTATATTTCCACCACCTTAATTGATTTTACACCCCAACAAAATTAATTATACAGCAGATGAGAGTTATACAGAAACAAACAGCAGGGAAGTGGGACGACCTGGCCACGATAGAACAAATACAGAAATGAGGATTTCACATCCCTAGCTATTGATAAGTGAGTTCTGGCCACAGACAGGATGCCTATCAAAACTAAAGTTTCATTTACATCTTCTACGGCTTCCCTTTCTCTCGGAGGTGAATAGGCAATATCCTGATATAAGCGGACACGATTGTATTCCTAACAGCCCAATAGTCACCTATATTTCAATGTGACTAGTTTGGAAATGTGAAGGATGTGACCATACATTTCCCAGTTTATGGCGTGACCTCTGGCTGTTTTAGCTGAAGAAAGCAGGCCTCAGAGCGTCACAATAAGAAGCCATGGCTGTTACAACAGACAGACAGGATTTTTGATTCTTACCTTTTAGTCAAGCGCTCATATAACGACGAGCTAAGATGAAAAGGAAATCACCATAGCCTGAAAGTATTCTAAAGTATAGGAGCTCCGGCACAGAGCAGGCACTGAATATCTATATCCTAGACGAGATCTAACGACTCACGGGGAATGTTAGCATATCTGGCACAATAAAATACCTGTGCAAAACCAGATACAAAAGTGGCAAATGTGCAACGCCTGTTCTCACCTTCAGATGAGCATTGTAAAATAAGAAGCAGGCAGCATTATCATCCCAATAAATGTAAAAACAAAGCGATGTTTCTTCTTCGCAATTGACTGAAAACAAGAAGTAACGGACTGGAGTGGACTTGTTGGATCTCAAGTTTTACATGTTTGTTTTTTGAGTGTTAGTTGTGACAGACACCAGGCACTGAGGTACAGGAGTCCTGGTGAGAGGCAAAATATACTGGTCACTGGATAGAGTAGTTTTCTTGTTCCCTGAGTGACCAGAGCCAGGGGCTGCACTAGAGTAATTCAGGAACCTGCTAGAACCAATTAAAGGCAGCCAGGCTGATTAGAAACATCGTATCGCCAATCAGGGCAAGGCTAAAAAAAATCAAGGCACCTGGGTTTAAAAAGGAGCTCACTACAGTCAGGGAGTGGGGAGCCAGAGGAGAGGAAGTGCATGTGAGGAGGCTGAAAGCAAGAGGCACATGGGAAGCCTAAATAGTGAGAGGGTGCGCTGCTGGAGGACTAAGGAAGTTACAGAAGCGTTATCAGACACCCAGGAGGAAACCCAGGAGGAAGGTCCTGTGGTGAGGATAAAGAAGGTGTTTGGAGGAGGCCATGGGGAAGTTGCCCAGGAAGTTGTAGCTATCATGCAGCTGTTACAGGATGCCCTATAGACGGCTGCAATCCACAGGGCCCTGGGCTGGAACCTGGAGTAGAAGGCAGGCCCGGGTTCCCCCCAAACCTCCCAACTCCTGATCAGACACAGGTGAAGTTGACCCAGACTGTGGGGAAGATCACTGAGGTGAGCAAATCTCCCAAATAAGCACAGGACCCACCAAGGTAGAGGAGGAACTTTGTCAAAACTGGTGTCAGGAGTGGGATTTGGTGTGCATAGCTCAGCAGAAGAAGGAAGGTGATTTAAAAAAAAAAAAAAGAGAGAGGATTTCTTTTTTTTCACCACAATGGATGACTTAGTGCGGGCATTGATACAAGCTACGGCGGCCCAGCAGGAGGCTACCCATGTCCAGGCAGCCATTCAACAGAAGGCAGTGCGGCTGCAGCAAGAGACTAATCGCCTGCTGATGGACCAGGCTTCTCAAGACCGAGCTATGTTGCGGAAACTGGTAAACCAGATAAAGACCCTTACAGAGCTGAACCGCGGCCATGATGGGACGCAGATCATACGGGCCAGCCATTGGCTGCAGAAAATGATGTGGGAGGGTGATGTAGAGGCATACCTTCGGGCCTTTGAGAGGACAGCGCTACGGGAGGCCTGGCCTCGAGATCAGTGGTCTGGCCTCCTTGCCCCATTTCTGTGTGGGGAGGCTCAGAAGGCCTACTATGATCTGCCTGAAGAGGCTGCAGCAGATTACCCCCAGCTGGCCAGATCTGGGTAATGATCGCAGTGCAGGCCCAGCGGTATCACGAGTGGAGGTACCAGGAAAACAAAACCACACGATCTCATCCATCTCGCATGAAAGTGGTTGCGAACGGAATCCCGGAGTCCGGAAGAGATATTAGAGGTTCTGGTCATCGACCGATACATGAGGGGGCTACCGCCAGACCTTCGTGCTTGGGTAAGACAGAACGAACCCTCCACCTATGATGAGGTTGTCGCACTGGTAGAGAGGCGAAGGACAGCGAGGGAACTGACCCAACCAGTTAAGAAAGAGGCACCCCGGGTTAAACTAGCAGCACAAAGCCCTAGAGCTCGGGTGACTGGGCAACCAGGAGATCACAGGTGGAAAAAGAGAGGGGCCGAAGGCCCACCAGAAACCACAAAGAGTCGGAGCACTGAGGGAGAAGAGGATTGTGATGTTAGACTGCCCAAACCAAGAAACTGGGGAATGCCTAAGGCCCCATGCAGATGTTATGCCTTCGGGGAGTGGGGACATATAGCTGCACAGTGTCCCAATGCTGAGGAGCCTATGAAGTGTAACCTGGGGAACTGGGCAGACCTGTGCTCCCTAATCCACCTTGTGGGGGTCTCACTA
>NC_133770.1:24397554-24401475 GCF_003597395.2 Chelonoidis abingdonii | reverse complement strand
TTATCATTTTTACAGTGCAAATATTTGTAATAAAAATACACCTCTACCTCAATATAATGCTGGTCTCAGGAGCCAAAAAATCTTACCATGTTATAGGTGAAACCGTGTTATATCAAACTTGCTTTGATCTGCCGGAGTGCGCAGTCCCACCCCCCAGAGCACTGCTTTACTGCATTATATCCGAATTCGTGTTATATAGGGTCGCATTATATCAGGGTAGAGGTGTAATAATATAAAGTGAGCACTGTACACTTTGTATTCTGTGTTGGAATTGAAATCAATATATTTGAAAATGTAGAAAAATATCCCAGATCTGTAATAAATTTCAGTTGATATTCTATTGTTTAACAGTGCAATTAATAGCATTTAAATTTTTAATTGCAATTAATTTTTTTGAGTTAATCGCATGAGTTAACTGCGATTAATCGACAGCCCTAATTTGAATAGAACCTAGTCGGATGAATTTGATAACATCTGAAGCCCTGCTTATAATTGCTGTGCATTAAGATTACTCTCCAGTTCATCATATTTAAATCTTCCTAAAGGCATTTAATTTTATAAAACATTTTTTAGGATTTTCTCACTTTGTTAATTATTTTATCCAGAAAAATATCCTGAAGCTATAAGGGGTCCAAGAAGCAGCAGGAATTCTTACTCTGAGAGAATAGCAACGGAGTGTTTTCTGGTCTTTCATTTCCAGTGGAATAAATCCTCCCATGAAGTAGTAGTGGCACACCTCCTCTATCCTTCCTTTCTAAACTCTCTTTTCAGAAGGACAAGTCCCTTTTCTACATAGCGGCTGGGAGATGTCTTCATTGAGACTTAAACTCCATTGCCACAACCAATATATTTTCTCTTATGGATGACATAGGCTTATCATAAACTAACATAAGATCCCAGAAGAACTCTCATCTCAGTCTTGGGGTTGTTGGTTTTTTGTTTTGGTTTGGTTTGGGTTTATTGGTCTCATCTCTAATTGATAAAAATTCATGCTACAAACAAATTGCAACATAGTTTTGTCTTAATCAGTGATTTGATATCAAGAATATAACATATATTATTTCGGCATCATAGGCAGACACCATAGTGGTTTAAGCTACCAGATTTGAAATATCCAAGCTGCAAAACAGACAGATTCACATCCCAGAAGGGTCAGTTTCACTCATTATCCTTCAAAGGCAGATAAACGGAATGCCATACAAGTCACTCTGTCTGCTCTACATTCATGAGAATAGAGATTTGATCTGGTGTCGGCTGAAAATTTCTTTTTCTCTCATATTGTGCTCAGCAACCTGATTACCTGCTGCCCTCCATCCCACATTGCATTTCAGTAATCGTGAATATATATAACTTGTAAAGTGCTTTGGATCTTCTGAAATTCAAGGATACTTTATAAATGGAATGTTTGTTATTTTACTAATGTGGATATTTTTATAATGTATTTATATATATATATAAGTCATTGCTTTTCCCTCTCTGTAACTAGAGCGACATGATGCACTTTATGTTGTGGGTGCACTAGATGAAGCCATGGAGTTACGAGGGATGAGATACCATCCCATTGATATTGAGACATCAGTAATTAGAGCACACAAGAGCATCACAGAATGGTGAGTGTTGTGAAATATTGCGAATCTTGTATCAAATATACCAGTGTTCCAAGAGTTTATAGCATGACCGTAAATTATACACTCTCTAAGCTAAAACTTGACATAAGCCACTTTTATCAGGAAGGACAATTTTCTTTACTCTTTTTGTTTTCTAAAAAACATGTAACAGGATGTTTGGTGGCAATGGTGGAGTTTAGTTTTATTCTGAGTTATTTTTAACAGTGGGGTTTGGAAGCTTATTTGTTTGTTTTCTTCAATCTTTTTTGGAATTCCTTTAGAAAGCAACATAGCAAGTTAGTTTCATTATGGAGCTGAGACCAGTTATTGATTAAATATCAAGATGCTGAGTGAGTGTTTATCTGCTTTTCCTACAGGTTTGTACAGCACAATTCCAAGCATTTATATATTGTGTGAGTAATTGGTTGCAAGGGGCCAATACTATACTTGCAGAAAATATTGTGTAAAGGAATTTGGAGAAGTGCCTTTGTCCCATTGACTTTCAGTGAGATTTAAGTGCTTTTCAAGAACTTCACCCCAGTACATATTTCACTTTCTGCCTAGCCTCTTCTAGACTTAGGGCATTAACTTTACATCTACTGGTCAAAACAGATCTCTTGCTCATTATATTTTTCAATATTTTGAATAATGATGGGGACGGGCATGCCTGTGCAATGGAATTTAGACAGGTGACTGTGGACAGTGGGTAGGCAGATGGCTAGTGTAGATAGCTGATATTTATTCATATATTTTATATCTTGTAAAAAATCAAAGTTACAATCCAGTTGTTCTGATAGTTAGTATGAGTATCCACATCCTATTACTGCAGCCGTGGTCTGCCCTCCCTTGCTCCTTTATCCACTTCTTGCACCTTGTCTTAATTCAGGCCCCAGTCCTGTAATCAGCTCCATGTAAGCAGACCTGCATGGATCCTGTTGATGATCACACTCTTATTATGTAAGATTTTCAGAGTTGGGACCATATCTTTCATATATCTGTCTGGGACCTGTCACCCAGTGGGACCATGGCCCTCATTTGGTGGTGCCATAATACAAATAACAATTTAACAGTTATGACAGAGTGCACTGTATTGGCTAATAAGGGTATTTTATTAAATCATTAGATGTGTATCTTACTATAAAATGCAACTTGCGCTAATTGAACTGCAGTATGCAAATGAACTAAACATTATTCTAATTATCAGTCAAAATCTATATGACCCTCTTAATTGTTTCCTCCTTGTAATACCAAACCACAACAAACACAGAGAGGGAAAACTCAACAAAGCAGTAGAACACCATGGATTACAGATGTGAAAAAGGACTGTGTGCTTGTTTAATTTAAAACAGGTTTAAAATATTGATGGATTTTACTTTTCATAAAATGTAGCAGGTAGAATCTTAATTTTACTGAGGCTTCATTCGTCAAAAAACCTCAATGGAATTATGGTAACTTAATTCATAGTTGCCGTCTCCTTATTTCTCCATGGCTCAGGCACCACTATGGGTTGGCCTACATATAAGATGTCTGTGTAGAGTTCAGTGTTATAGAGATGAGGTAGCAGATTTGAGGTTTGCAATGGAAGTCAGATGTCTTCCCCCCACACCTCTTAAAGTCCACAAAAAGATTATATCTGCCTCAAAACAGTTAGGTTAGTACCTAGACTGAGGTAGAACTTACATACAAAAATTGAATTTACGTGGACAAAGCGTTCGTGAATTAGAACACCTTTAAAATAATGGTATCCAGCAGAATTGTAGAAGTCCTCTAACATTGTTTTACCACAATGAAACAGAAGAGAGAGAACTTAAGTCTCCTCTTCCCTAGCTGAGATCTAGTGCTCTGCACCAAAGTGTAGTTCAGTAAAGTAAACATTCAAGAGTTGCCAATTCTTGAAACAGTAAACTGAGACTTTTAGATCCACCTCAGAGATATGAATGTCCATTGATTGAAGTTATTGGGAACTGGTCATCCACATCCATTAGGTGACTTTGAAACCTCAGGCACATGCTCTTCGTTATTAATCACAAGTGCTACAGACTGGTGGGAGCAGTAGATGGTGGCTGGGGAGATGAATTCTTCACTCCCCAAATTTGCTGCATGGAATTGGGTGAACAGGCTGGGAGGGGCCTCTAAGTATGCTGCTTCCTTCAGCCACTGGTCCTCAACCAGTGTCCTCCCTCTGTATAGGCCTTGTGAGATGCACAGGAGAACCCCTGTCCTGCACACCTCATAAGGACTGTCAATATGCAACATTTGCCAGGAACAGGTCTGAGGGCTGGGGAGAAGCAGCACATTAGGGTTAATCCTTAGT
>NC_133770.1:24393667-24395096 GCF_003597395.2 Chelonoidis abingdonii | reverse complement strand
GTATAGGCCTTGTGAGATGCACAGGAGAACCCCTGTCCTGCACACCTCATAAGGACTGTCAATATGCAACATTTGCCAGGAACAGGTCTGAGGGCTGGGGAGAAGCAGCACATTAGGGTTAATCCTTAGTAACCACCTTCTGCTGACCAGAGCCACCTCATGGGGTGGAGACTTTATTCCCTATTTATTGATGCCTGCATAGGAGGCTCCAGGGAACAGAGACTCCCTCCCCAGCTGCTCCCTGAGCCCAGTGAAGGGATGCTGGTGGAGTGAGCAATCCTTTCCAGTCACCGTAGCTCTTAGGCCTGGTCTACACTTTAAAGTTTTGCCAGCATGACTAGGTCAGTCAGGGATGTGATTTTTTCCCCCCTCCCACCCAAACCAGCACGACTATGACAGCAAAAGCTCTAGCGTAGGGAACTAGTTTAACTCTTGCTGTTATAAGCTGATATCCACTGGGGGAGGAGAGTGTGTCAATACAGCTCTACTGGTATATCTTGCCAGCAAACGCTTTCAAGAGTAGACAAGGCCTCGGCCAATTCTTCAGTCCCCTGAAAGCGGTCCGAGACGCCATAGTAGTCTCATTCAGGCATCTGAATGTTTATTGGATGAAAGAAGGAGGGGTGCCAGGGAATGCTTCACCCCTTATCTCCTGAGACGTTGCAAAAACCTTTGCTTGGATCCCAGGAAACAGCAGCAGGTAGCCAGAGGGAGCAGCGTTGGATTTCTTCAATCCCCAGCTCCCCCACCATTGGGGTCCGGAAGCCTCAGGATGCATGTCAGTGTAGCAGAAGAAGGTTTTGAGAAGGAGTCATATCTCTGCTGCCCCTCCTTTCCCTCAAACCTCCTCTCCTGCATTTCTCTCCCTCTGCCCCCATGAATGTAATGATGGAGAGCCCCAGTCCTGTCATTGTTAGGATGACAGAATGGGAGCTCCACTCCTACACATCTCCTGTGTTCTGCAGGGGTGCAGCATGAGCTCCTGGCATGCAGAACCATGAAGAATTTTAATTTCCTTGTGAGGACCTTTAAGACCTTTGTAACCTCACCACGATGGCAGATGGAGACTGTGGTTGGCAGGAGTCTTTGCAGCCAGCAGACTAAGGGGTTGTTCTGTCCCCTTGACTCTCCCAGAATCTGTAGGAAAAGAGTTCCTTTCCAGAGGACAGACCATTTCTAGACAAGGAAATTCCCACACACAAACCTTCAAGACTGCAGACACAAGAGCGTGTGTTTATTACCTTTCAAGAACACATTAGTATAAACAATAAAACTACACAACAAAACACTGGAAAAGACGGTTACTCACCTTTGTAACTGTTGTTCTTCGAGATGTGTTGCTCATATCCATTCCAGTTAGGTGTGCGCGCGCCGCGTGCACGTTCGTCGGAGAAACTTTTACCCTAGCAACACTCGGTGGGCCGGCAGG